>NW_005187779.1:233061-269222 GCF_000239375.1 Pundamilia nyererei | reverse complement strand
TCATCACCGGGACTGACAGATGTTTTTTTTTGTTTGTTTGTTTTTTATAAATTTTGCTCCAAATATGAAGGGCTAGGCATAAAATTTCAGATGTGCAGGAGAAGCAGCCGTGGACAGGAGATGCTACAGTGGTTTAACAGCAAAAGGAAAGAGGTTGGTCTCCTAACAAAGTCAAGCAGTAAATCAAAGAGACGTCAGAGTGCCAAACACATGGCTTGATTGACAGGTGACCTCTGGGAGGTGCTGTGCTGAAACTCTGTGGCAAGATGCTAATCAGGATGAGCACCTGGGATCAGGGGAGTGCGTTGGGAAACTGTGACAGTAGAGGAGACGGGAAAATGTGACCCTTACTGACCCAGACACACCAACCATCACAAAGCATTTACATCCCACAATGTGGACATATTAAGAAGACGGTCCTCACAACGCTTGTTTGTTTTGATTTGTTCACCATGAAATATATTGCATTAAGGCTAACAAGACACTTCTGATGGAACCTATTTTTTTAGCTTATGCACTAAACAATAAACAATAAACAGTGTATAGAAGGTGGAGTGTACTAAAATGCATGTTTTTGCATATTTGTCACACTTAAATGTTTCAGGTCATCAAAACATAAATATTAGACAAAAATGACAAAATGCAGGTTTCACATGATGACTTCATTTTTTAGAAAAAGCTTTAAAAAAGGCTAAAAATAGCGTCTCCTGTTTTGGTCTTCTATGTATTAGTGCAGCGGTCCCTGACCTTTTTTGCGCCACGGACCGGTTTATGCCCGACAATATTTTCATGGCCTTTAAGGTGTCGCGGATAAATACAACAAAATAAAACTAGTACCAGTACCGGAAAAAAAGAAGATTTATTCATAACACACGTGAAAAGACCAAGGAAAACCGAATTAACGATAAAAACGATAACAAAATAAAGCTGAAAACCAATAAAAACCTGGAAAACCATACATTTCACACCTGAGCCGGTACCAAACGAGTCACGGACCGGTACCGGTCCGAGGCCCGGGAGTTGGGGACCGCTGTATTAGTGCTTTCTCTATGCTGTTGTTTTGTGATGAATGCATGTTTTACTTGATGTGTGTATTATTTTTGTTTTCACTTCCTCTTTACTTTCACTTGTCCGTTGTTCTCGATCTGTTTCACATCTCCCAGTAACGTCTACGATGGATAAGTTTGCTTTTAGTCCTTTTTATTCCTGCTTTCTTCTTGTCTTTGTTCCATCCTGTTGTGCTCCTCAGTTGTTCTTCCTTCTTTTGTGCCTGTGTTTCCCGTCTTAACTTAGTTTTCCTACTGTTTTCTTTGGACTTCCCCTATCCCAGCAGTTTAGGAAAATATTCTCTAAAAAGATAGCAGGCTTTTGATTGTCTCACCTCATTGTGATCTTCTTTACAGTATGTAAACAGTAAATACACCATGCCTTGGATACAGTGCATTTCTGCATTGCCTTCCTTTTACAGTAGACAACTGGCAACCCTTTTTTGGTGCTTACCATTTTTTAAATATTGTAACATGTATTTATAAAATGCTGTTATATCAGTTATAGCATACATTACAAATGTTGATCCGTGGTAATTTCAGAGAGCTAAGACAGACAGAGATAAAAGGAAATAAAGAAAAGTAAGCCTTGTTTTGTATCTATTTTCCTTTTAGTTTAAACAGGAACAATCATCTGTTTGATTTTTCTGAGCTGCTGCTAATGCTAGTTTTTGTCATTTTTTTTTAAAATAATTGTTTTGATGATTGTTTTATCATTTGCTGTATTACACCTATACAGTTACTGTGCATCAGGAAACCGACCGGGGTTTTTTGAGGGGTTTTTTTTGCACAAAGTGTCTTAAAAAATTATTCTTTTGATATTTATTCTCCCATCATGTGCTTTAATTCTATGGAAAATATTCTTTGCTTTAGCTCTCATGCTGCTTGTCACTAACTATGTTTGCAATAAAGTGGCTGTGTTTTGTTTTGAATTTTAGTTTTGTCTGCAAAGGTTGGACATTTAACCTTCTAGAGTCGAAGAAATTGCTGGTAGGTCCAGATCACATGACCAATTAAGATCATGTAATAGCAACATACACTCTGGTTGAGTCTTCATTTCAAGTTGTGTCGAATCTCAAATTGTTCAATTATCTTGATAGGTCGGGTAAAACCAGACTTATGATAAATAAACTATTGTTGAGCTCAGCGCAGGAAAAAAACAGTAAAGATGGGATTTAAGAAAATTTAAAACTTTCTGCTTGAAAGCACCACCAAGCCTTCTGGTGGAAAAATGCACCACGTCAGCCAATCAAAAGATTAGAAGGCAACATGAGGCATTTGGTTGCTGAGGGAAAGGGGAGGTTGTGGGCATGACAGTAAAAGCCAGAAGAGTGATATGAACAGTAAGTTTTGAAATTTGTGACATGGTGGTAAGAAGCTTCTCGTAGTTGGTCACCAGATTTGGACACATTTCACGAGGGCCTGTTTACCTGAACTCTGTAAAATCCTTTAGGCTTCTTTGGGTGAAACCTGAAGCTTCAGCTCCCTTTCCGAGGTCTGGAGCCTGGTTAGGCTACTCCATGACATTAATGTGCTTCTTTTGGGGTCTTTTTTTTTTAGCCATTTTGTATTGTTGGTGGTGTGTTTTTGAAGACCTATCTTCAGTCTGCTGGCTGAAAGAAGAAGGTTAATTTTCCACGATTTTACACTACATAGTCCTGCCCAATGGGTGAAAATACTATACAGTATAAAGGGCAAATATACAGTTTCTCCGACCCCCTAACCTCAACCTTAAATAGTCACCAATAACTAATTACGGTAATTTGTCACCAATAACCTGGTGAATGTTAAGAGGGTTTTTCAATAGCGTTTTATAATTTGGTGCCCCTCCCTGAGCCTGGTTCTGCTGGAGGTTTCTTCCTGTTAAAAGGGAGTTTTTCCTTCCCACTCTCACCAAAGTGCTCACAGGGGGTCATATGATTGTTGGGTTTTTCCTCTGTATGTATTATTGTAGGGTCTACCTTACAGTATAAATCACCTGGAGGCGACTGTTGTTGTGATTTGATGCTGTATAAATAACATTGAATTGAATTCATGTTACACATCACCAACAGTACGCTGACTAATAAGCAGTGAACTGAGCATTTTTATTGCCTTGTATGGTACAAAATGTAGTGAGATGGTAGACAGATTTTGCAATGCTCAGCTACCATTGCATGACTAACAGTGCCTTCATTATATAAAGCCCTGTTCATATAATTCATGTGCTTCATTTATAAACAGTTGCCTCGATTTGCTAAAGACAAAAGTGTTCATTTCTGTTGCTCAAATAAATATGTTGTCATGTGTCATTGTTTTCTCAGTGCCCAGACCCCAGAAAGAACATCCCATTAAAATAAAATTCTGTAAAATGTAGTCAATTAAAATCATTAAATAATATTTATCTTTCTGGTTCACTTACTCAGTGGGGTTGTGCGCATTACAGAAACGTAAAATATATGGTCGATTTATTGGCTTATTTGATTCGATTATGCTTTGGTTCAACAGGTAAAGGCTGCAGCTGTTGTGATGGCCCCGGCTGTAAACAAAAATCCTATTAGGTCATGATAAATGATTATCTTTCTGTGAGAAAACTGTTCCATCGCTCTCCCGTGTGCCTCTTAATTATGTTCCTTGGCCCCGGTGAATTTAAAGAGGTAAATAATGATATGATTTTTTTATTACGATTCATCAACTTTGCCTTTCACTGCCATTTGAGCTCGGAGAGTGCCCCGAGTCATCATCTCTCATTAAGTAATGAATAGTGATTGGTATGAAATTACTTCACCCCACTCTGCTGCCTGTCCATTAGTCCGTTAATCAACAGCATATGACTGCCAGGCTGCACAAAATCCTCTTGCAAACAAATCACCCTCGCCCTCCGTCCCTTCCCTTACCCTAAAATACAATTCCTGATTTGCATAATGAGGGCCAAAGGAGGCCAATGTTTGCTCATAATCAAAATGCATTTATTCACAGGAAGCTGTCCTGTTTCACCCGCTTAATTCACACCTGCTCTTTTCTGTAATCAAAGCCAGGGTTCAGGTGGAAGCACAGGACTTGTAATGTGTTCTCGTTGGGCCCAGAGTCTATGAACTGACAAAAGAAGAATGTTTATGATTCAGCGAGCTTGCACAAGTACAGGCGAATCAGGAGGGTTACCCTTCACCAACATGACATGTTGACGGCCGGTGATTTTTGGAATCATCAGTTTGTTCTTTGCGCTGTGGTCTTCTTACGTGATAAATACATGCAATGTGACCAGATGTTTGATAATAATGCACAAATTCCCACCATTTCATGCTTTTATTCCTGGTAAATGCAAATCAGGACTCGCAGCTGGCAAAAATCTAATTTCAATGACGTCGATGGCTTAAAGCGTTGAATCATTCTTTTTATATTCAGTCAGTAGATGAAATGTGTAATGTGCATGGGGGCTGCTCATACGGACAGCATGACAGAGGAACAGCAGCCAAATCTGACATAAGTTTAAAGCACAATTTTAGTGATTTTTAGCTATTAAGCTCATTTAGCTCATTAAGCTCATGTATCTCACTTCTCTTAAAGGCCTTTAGGGAATGAAAAATTGATCCGCCAACACCAATTCCCCAGAGATCCTCGCTCCTCAACTATCCTTGGTCTTAATTCTTAAGGACGGTGAACGGGAAGAAAAGGCTGAGGAATGACACATCACACAAGAACTGCACTGAAACAAGTGTTTTGGAGTGATGGACCCAAATTTAAAATTTTGGGTTGAAATCATCATCAGTTATTTCATTTTATTGTTCATTGTTTAATAGCCATTTGCAACCTACGCTTTTAACCTGGTTCAGTATGAACTGTGATTTCTTTTGTGTGTATATGAGAATTTTGCTTGTAATTTTTCTTCAATTGATTCTTGATGTATTGACTGAATACCAATAAAGGAATCGGAATCTGAAAATCTGTGTACGGAGGTCAGAAGAGACATAAAGCACTGGGTGTGTACAGCCATCAGTGATACATATGGATATAAGAAATGATGCAATATAAGCATGCTTTTAAAAAGATAGACAGATCAAAATGGCATCAAGCTTTGCAAAATTCTAGCATTTCTATATCTAGACTAGTTGTTTTGAATTGAAAAGCTGTGAAAATAGTTAAATGTGAAGGTTTGGGTGTAATATACATATAATTGATAGTAGACCTAATTTATGTGAAAAACTGTGATATACTGTTGAAATGAGGCTGTTCATCATTTCTTTTGTAAACTAAATAGCCACTTATTAAAAGAGGAGAATATCTTAACAAGAAATAATGCCTTCTGTTGTCTAGTCATTTGTCAGATGAGAGGTGTACGGGCTTGTGGTTTCACTTTTTTTAAATCCAGGCAATTGCTCAAGTGAACATCATCTGAATGCAATTATAACTAAATCTAAAGAAAGGGGAAAATATTTATTATTTTATGGATAAAAGGTATCATGCATTTGACAATAAATAGGGTAGCATCTGGCCCATGAACTAAGGGTAGTTTCACACTCACAAAATGCTGCAAAACTGGATAAGACACATAACAAATTTTTGTTTAAGTGTGTTTTAGCAGGGACCAAGAAACTTGCAGGTGAGTCCAGCAATGGCTGAATTCCTACAAATCATCCACCCACATAGCAATAAATAGCCTCCGAGCAGAGTTCACTAAAAGTCTAAATGTGCTATAACTCAGTTTGTGTTTGTTAAAGGTCTTCAGGCAACTATTTGGCAGGCTTTTTAACAATATGTGTTTTATGTCCCTGTTTTCACCATTGTTTTTGAAGGAGATATGTGATGGTCTTTATGGGATTTGAAGCAGCTTTTATTTCTTCTCTGCACAGTTTTATGAGTTCTTTTGGAAATACTTCAGCAACTGAGGAGTCCAGATGAAGCGTCGACGTGCATATGGTCCAATAATCTAATCCATATGGTTGAAGTTATTCCTCATGTAAACATCCAATTAAATATGCTCTCTCATTCCCCGCGCAGTGTTGATCTATCATTACTGAACAGGTGCTGTTTGAATAGTGAAATGTGTAAATTATGGAGCTTACCTGAATCTCTTGTCTCTTGACAGTCAGTGTGCATGTGCAGAGAAAAAAGACAGACAAGGAAACGAAGTCATATTCCAGATCAATGTACCAATATATCACTGTGGGGGGGAGGTGGTGCACTCACACCAGATTTATTCAGATCATTGCAACAGATCATGCTGCAGGTTCAGTAAATCTGAATTTTAAATGCTCCCAACTGTGTGGCTGTCTGTGGAGGCTCAGAAGAGTCACGCACATCAGATAAAGAATTTCGTGCCTCAATAAGAATCGTGGAATGAAATATCTTTCATTGTTTCATTTATTAGATATTACTAAAGTCATTTATTTTATTTTTTTTTTTTAAATGCAATTTAAAAAAAGAGAAATAAGTAAATAAACCTCCCCGTTGCTTCTATCATGTCAGAATTTGAAGACTTACTAGAAGCTCAATGTTCTGGTCTCTGAACTGTCGAAGCCTTTAGTAAAAACCTATCTGGTTGTTCTTGACTGTTATCAAATGGCTGAAGAAACCCAAAGTAGAGCTTCGGGCTGATTCATCTGCAGTGCACATCAGTGCACAGACTCCACAGGTCTCAATCGATATACAGTTTACAGAGAGTTTATCAGTCTAGAATCAGTTGTAAGTGTAGCAACAACATAGTTGGTGTTAAAATGCTCCTCTCTTAAAATGATAGGCTGCAGAGATTTTTTTCCAACATTTAACATTTGCATTGAAAAAGCTAGCAGCACTAAATGTAGGGTTCAGCTTGTTCAAAGGTCTTACTGTAGTCATGCTAAATGAGCACGACTGGTCTTAAAGAAGCTGCTTGCATGATTCTTTCATAAGTTTACGATTCCTACCTATTGTTAGTCATGTTTTTGGGAAAAGAGGCAATAAATAAAATGAAGCTTGTGTGTAGGTTCAATAAGAAACATCTGTAGTCACACATCTGTCTGCTTCCCAGGTGTTTGGTGGATAATCTAATCACTTCCACTTCAACACACTGTCAAGCTCATTGCGACGTCACTCGTCTAATCCAATCATGTTTCCGTCCGCCTTCTTCAGTCCAATCAGCCTCCACTCCACGTACTTTAAGTCTCACTGCTCGTTGTCACCTCCTCCCATCTCAGCCTCCCCCAGGTTACTCAGGCTCCAGCTATGTCTCCATTTTCATGTCCGCTACAAGCGTCTAGACTCCTGGGGTGGTCGTGGCCTAATCCCGATCACCGCTGGGATTACATTCTGCTGCGATGGGCCATAGAAGTCTAATCACCAAATACCTTAATTAAATTCTGCATATTAATAAATCATGGAATCCTTCTAATGATCTCTATTTATTGAAATGGTTAATTCAACAATGGCTGAAGCTCTTGGTGAGTGACCACTGAGTTTCTGTTTGTTACAGAAGTTTGTTACAAGACCTGCCTAGCAACATTTATGCACACATCACTCACAAGTAGAAAAGAAGTGATAACAGTGAATGGCATAGTTTATAAAATATCCTATTCAGTCATATAAGAATGTGTTTCAAAGTGACCATTCACCTTAGTGTTCATATCATAGCTCTGAGGGGAAACGAGGAGCTGGTTCTCATGGATGAGCAGGTTAAACACAGACTTTAAGTAAGTTTCTTTGTTTGTTCTCAGTCAGACTCATGATATCGAGTATGTTGGAACACAGCACAATATCAGATAATGCTCTAGTTATTCTGGATGTATTAGAGAGACTCAGAATCAAGGATAATCTGTGAAATGCAAATTTCTTTCCTGTCTAATGACTCGTGAAAATGTTTCAGGGCTTTCAGCTATGCTTTTGTGTTGTGTGGCATGTTGGACATGAAAATTAAAGTTTTCATAGGACTTGCTGTGAAAAATGAAGTAAACTCCATGAGTCCGCAGCTGGTAGAACTACTTGTAGCAGCAGTAACTGATTTATTTTCAGTACGACTTTATCAGTCTCTCACGTCTTTGTGGAGGAATTTTTGACCAGCTCTTCTTTGCTTCTGTATTTGAGTTCATTTCGATTTTGTGCGCAGCTTTTTTAAGCTACTACCACAACATTTTAGTCAGGTTAACATCTGGACTTTCACTGAGCCACTGCAATACTTTGTTTTTTTTTTGGCCTTTGGTTTTTGGTTTTTTTGTTTTGTTTTGGAATATTGTCCCATTATATTGTAGAGGAATAATTTCTCTCTGCTTTGTTCAGGATTCTGCTGATGTAGGCGAACACTTCTTCTGTGCCTAATGCACTTTGTTGAACAAGCACAGCTCCAAGTCAAACTGGTCTGTGTACACAACAGAGGATAGGTCAAGGTTGGGATGGCCTAAGATGGGAGGGGATATCAGATGTTGTTTAAGTGTCTCAAAGGAATGCTTACATTCTGTGGTCCAATGGAATTTGGCTCCTTTTCAGTTTAAAGCATTCAGCGATTCAAGGGGAAATTCTACTATTCCCAAGAACCTCTGAACAGACTTGAGACTAGTAGGTGCTATGAAATCCTTCATACCTTTGTTTTTTCTGGATCCACCTGGATGCTTTCTGCTGATACACTGTGATCTTACTAAACTTAATTATGTCTGGAATAAATGAGCTTGACCTGCCTTAATTTGTCTAACACACACTGAAGATCCAAAAAATAACTTTGAATTTGAAAAGGTCAAAGGGACACCTGAGCGCTGTTTAGTCAATGCTGTTTTTCTGAGACTCACCTAGTAGCTACGTTTTTTCCTTTCACAAAGAGCCCTCTGGCTGGCACCACAAAAATAGAAAATAAAAAAAGGATATAAATAAGGAAGTTCTTGGACAAACCGTTACAATATGAGCCAATTTCAGCCAAACTTTAGCTGTCGGACAGATTCCCTCACATTTGAATATAGAATACTTTAGTCTACAGGGATGTTCATGTTCATTTGTAAATGGTTTAAATGCACAGATGAACTTTCATATTGACCAGAAGTCTCAAGTATATAAGAACATTTCAAAAGAAAAAGTTTAGGTTGTAATTTATGTAACTAACACAGTGTCTCCACTCTGACGTGTAGCAACAAGCTGTCTAATATGAAATGCTGTCATTTAGTGCTTTGTGTTATACCTACTTCCTTTCTGACTTTTTCTGTGCAGGAGAAAAGTGGCCAAAGCTTAACTCAACACATGATTAATATGTCCTGTTTTAGTCTACGAACGTGATCCACATTACTGTTCATATTTATTCCAGTCACAGCAGATGGCCCCGCCCCTCCCTCAGCCTGGTTCTGCCTGAGGTTTCTTCCTGTTAAAAGGGAGTTTTTCCTTCCCACTGTCACGTGATTGTTGGGTTTTTCTCTGTATGTATCATTGTTGTGTCTGCCTTACAATATAAAGCACCTTGAAGCGATGTATTTTCTAAGCTGCTACAATTATTGATAGCAAAGAAGACAGTTCTACTCTGAGAGCATCGCCCGACCTTAAAAAAAGTTTTACTTTTAATGTTAGTACTCTGCAACTTCAGCTTCACAGTAGTTTCTGACATCTTCCAACTGTTGGATAATGAAAAATGCATCACCATTGATCTCTGCTCTGTTGCAAATCTTGCATAACGTCGACTCTGTTGAACAAACCGTCCTCTTTTATTTCTGTTATTCATTCTTTGTCCTACCTGGTCGCCATTAAAATGTAATCTTGACAGTTTGATACCCAACATCAAAGCTGCCAGCACCACTTCTACCCAAATGAGATGAGTTCTCCTTTCAATTAAAACTGACTCCTGACTGTTCTTTGTTGGACTTTCTCTGTTCATGATTTCCCTGTAACCCTTTCATCACCTGCTCCTCATTAATTCACCTCACATGGTGTATTTCCTCCTCTCTCGCGCTCCTGTTTTCTGACTCTGCAGCACGCTGTTGTCCGTATATTTTTCAAGTCTGTAATGTAGGCACATAGAATATAAGAATTTTTTTTTTTAATTCAGAAAACCCACCTGCACCAGCAATTTCAGCAGGTCGCTGTGCACTGTGCTGGCTTCCAGGAAGGCAGAATGAAGCCTGGGATTAACAGACTAACACAGCTTTACGTTTGCATATTTTTCCCCTCCTTTTAAATTCATGAAGTGGTCTATCCTTCCCTCTTTGCTGGATGTCCCCACTGAGATTGACTGAAGCTTCATGTTTAAAAATCATCTGCGTTTGACCCAATATTTCTGTTTGATTCTTCTTGCAAAGATTTCTGCCAACTCTGCAAACTGCTTAGTTTCAGGCCAACATCATAGTGAAGCTGGCATTTTAAAGTAATCCCTGGTAAAATCTTTTGTCTCCACTATCTTTATCGAGAATCTACATCTGCTCTTGATTAAACGGCTCAGCAGCTTTAAAAATTAGCTCAGAATCATATTACTTTTTATTAATAGACTTCTCCCTCATAGTCCAGAGAGAGAAAACTATATCTCTGTAAAATTAAAAGGGTGAATAGCCAACTGCACAATTCAATTCTGAAATTTAATCAAATTGCCAATTAACTGTATTAGCAGGGGAGGCTACATGTTTAGAATTGATGGATCCCAGTTGCTCCCCTTCCTTGCTCTTAATGAAACTATAAGGCAAGTGAAATCTTCGGAGGATGACCTTCATCTGCTAATCTGGTAATTAACTTTGAATTAGACTTTGATGCTTAATTATTTACCTGCATATGTACAACTACATTTTCACAGATTACGGGAGTGAAGCATAAATAAAGATGAGCAAATTTGTGTACCGTGTCCTATTATTGCATCCTGCAGACATAACCACCCAGGGAGAGTAACTAAAACCCAGGCAGCTCTTACGCCCGTCGTCCTCCATCTGTCCGTCCATCCATCTCAATTCACTCCCCTTTTCTTACTTGTGCCCATCAAGACCAAGTGTCAGATGGAGGTGGGAAAAAAGCATTTATGGAAGCAAAAAAAGAAAATTTCAAGGACTGCCATGGTGTTCTGAAGTTGCGCAATGCTTTGCACAATGTTAACACGACATCAAAAAAGTGACAGCCTAAAAACCACTGTTATCATCAGCCACTTTTGGAGCAAAGGCTCCATGAAGTGCTCTCTACTTGCTACAATATTGTAATGTTGTTGTGCTCATTATGGCACATATGTATTAGTTCCTCACACATGCAGTCAGTGTGGAAACATACAGCCTGTTTTTAGTCTTAATGACCCCTGAAAGCCACATATACTCTTTAATAATATATAATTTCAGCACTTTTTTTATGCATTTCAGTACATGGCTGGACAGTTAATGACAGCTGTCATTTTGTCTGGTGTTATAAGCACATGACTTTTATTTAGCAGTGAAAGCCCAAAATTACGTGCAAATGTGATGGAAAGAGAGCCTTTTTAGGCGAAGTAAACATTTTTATAGGTGAGCATGTGAATGGATGTAATTTGTCTGCCTATTTTGCCACTGCTGACATCCCAAGCTGCATGAGTCCGATTGAGGCTACGGGACTCGCAGAGCGCACCAGCTACCTTTACAAGCTTAACTTTATGGTCAAAAATATGAGCAATCCGGTCTTTAAGTGATGACGTGATGAATCCTGCTTCCGGGCCCAAACTACTCTGCGTACTCTGCACATATTAATGACTAACCTCGTATTGTGGATGGATTATCTCAGTTGTTCTCCTGACTGAAGTTTGGTCCGTTTACAGCATCCTGCCATGCGATTGCATTTGTTCCTGAACATCGGAAACCCTCACGTTAACTTTTACTGAGTGGAAAAAGTTAGCGTTCATCCTCCAGCATCAATGTTTATATTATGTTAGGATAGTTTTGTTGTTAGCGATCACGTAGCATAGGGTGACCATATTTTGTTTTTCCAAAAAGAGGACACTTGGCTCAGTCATGAAGAGCTTTAATAATACAATAATGCAACTTTGGGTGACTTCAAATACATGGGTCCTCTGTCGGACTATAGGAAAACCCGGACATTTTCATCAATCTCGAAAATCCCCCCGGATGCCCCGGACAGAACGTGAAAAGTGGACATGTCCAGGGAAAAAAGGACGGTTGGTCACCCTAACGTAGCACATCATTATATACCAGCTAGCCAAACTTCAGTAATCCTACAAACGTCACTGCTGTTTACTTTTCTGTCTTCATTTATGTTGGAAGTGATAACAGAGCTGTGCGTGTTAATTTGTTTCGGAAATCTCTCAGTCAGAACGTGATATATTTAGATGGAAACTAGCAAGCTAACTCCCTGCTAACTTCTAACTCCATTAAATTTCATTAATTCTGTTTTCATGGATGCCTGGATGTTAAACTTAATTGTTACACCTGGTAAAGCAGCCACACTGATCATTTTATTACAGATGAAAGGATTTAAACAGTTTTTCACTCTCAGTGACGCCGCAGTGATCGTGTGACTTTGGGACCTGCGGCGGAGTTTGGGCCCAGACACGGCTAATGACGTCAGACTTAAAGATCGGATTCTGGGAATAACGCTCTACCAGATGACTCTGTGTCCCCCACTGTCTGAAAATCAAGGAAATCCCCTGTAAAGTTCAGTATCTACCTTCCATTCACGTCTACACAAAGGAGGAAGCCAATGATTGCAACTCACAATATTCTTCTTATGAGATTTATGAGTCTTTGGCTTTGTTATTGGACCAGACGAACGTTTTATTCTTGGTTTAGTTACAGTATTTTGTCCTCTTCTGTAGTGTATATGTATAATGACTAAACAACCCTAATCCTACCTCCACTCAGAGGTGGATGTTAAGACGCTAAGGTTTTCATTCCATCAGTATCCTCTTTGCTTCACTGTTTTCTTCTCCTGTGGAAAGACAGAGTCTGGCTTTTTGAAATATTCATCCTCACTGCCTCACTCTTTCCCCACCTCCTCCCCACCAGCTAAGATGTTGCAGATTTGTCATTTCAGGTGTCAGGTATACTTTCTTCTGTAATCCCAGGCAGCGTCAAATGAAAACCTCAGCGAAAAACAAACTCTTATTATACAGCAGTGAGCAAAAACTCTCTCCAGAAACGTCAGACTCATCAACATTAGATCTGTTGTATCTTTTCAATCCTCTGACGTCCTTTTTTTTTTTTAAATTAAATCTTAAATGCATCGAAAACAAGCCACAGATTTGTTTGTTTGTGCTTGATGTGAAGTTTGAACCTCTCTGTCATCTCTCTGTTGTCTTTGCATGAATAATTCCCGTATAGTCTATTCTATACTGTCTAATATTAAATAATCCTCAATTATGCAACTTAAAATGTCTTTTTCAGTCTGCACTCTTCACCGGGGCCTGTAGCCTGAGGCTGGCCTGCAGGGCTTAAACTTTCCAAAACTCCTTCACCTTTCAGTTTCTCTTACCACCTGAGAAGAAGCAGGCTGAGGCTGCAGAAGAAGCAAAAGTAAACAAGTGGAGGACAAATGCTGTGCACGTAAAGCGTCTGATTCTGCCTCGGTGTAGTTGTGTGATGTTCAGACGAGGACCACAAAGGCCCCTGACATCTGAAGAAGATGCTGTCGATTCTAAAGAGTGCCAGCAGTGCGATCTTGAAGAGGAGGGGACTGTACAAATGCATGCAGCTATGATGGTGGATTTGGATGCATTTCAGAAAAGCACACCATATGTACTTGTCACTGAGTGGATAATCCCGAGATACACAGGATCAAGGTTAATCTGTTGTTAAAAAATGAAATGGATTCAGAAGATATCAAGACCAAATATCTCTCACTCAGCACGTTCTGTGGTTTTGCCAATGCAGCACATTTAGCTGGAGGGCGAAAGTCATGATGACTTACTTGAGAGTCCAGACGTAAAGCCTGCATGGGTTTATGTCTGTATATCCTCTTTCACCTTTCTTTCACAGGCTTTCTTTTGCATGATAGAGTGGACCTTTGTAAAGATCATCTATCATTATGTGGGATTACTTTTTCTTTGCATGTAGGGATCTCTTGGGATTACAGGGAGATTACTTCATATTTTTAAACCCCTGTGCTAAATCTGCCTTTATCTTTTCCATCCAACAGTTTTTGGTAAGACACTCAATCTCCTCCATCCTGACGACTTCTCAGAGAATTAATTTCTATTTTGTCAACATTAGTAAAACTTGTGATTTATGTGCATCCATCACCATTCTAGCCATTATCACCATTACCTCTGTAAGACCAAATCAGTATTATATGCTTCAGTTTGGGTGTTTTTTGTTGTTGTTTATTTACATTTTCATATGCATTGAGCAAGACTTGCCTGTTCTCTCTCCCTAAGGATTTGAAGGAGATATAGTAGCTGTTCCATGTAGGAAACTGCACTTTATTAACAACGCACGAAGTCAGCTGAGTAAATTTGAAGGTGATATTCTGATCTGTTCTCTTTTGCCTTCTTGGAATTCCTGTATGGGGATAAATAATAGGCTTGGGAATTGTGTCTCCAACAAAGCACAGGAAGCTGGCTTAAATAAAATCTAGATAGATAGATAGATAGATAGATAGATAGATAGATAGATAGATAGATAGATAGATAGATAGATAGATAGATAGATAGATAGATAGATAGATAGAGTTTCTCTTGGTCAGCACTCTTGCATGGATGCCATCTTTGCTCGGTCTCTCTCTTATTGCTGAATTATGAACTCTGACCTTAACTGAGTCCTTTAGATGTTGTTCTGGGTTCTGTTGTGACCTCCTGGGTGAGTTGTTCATGCGCTCTATTAGTATTTTATTTTGTAGGCTGGCCACTTCTGGGAAGTTTCAAAACGTTTTCTCTATTTCAGGATAATAGCCGACTTAGCTGTTTTTCCATTTCAGCTGTCCTTACTGCGTAGAAAATGCAAAGAGTGACTTTAACCTTAAAGTCCAGACATGGCCGATGGGATCATATTAATCTATTGGATCACCTAAAATCATAATTGAAAGATCTAAAAACACAAATAATGCTGATTTCCAACTGCAGACATTTTCACCAAAATGATCAAAGCTGGACAATTTAATGAAACTGGTTGTAACTCAGTGTCTAAGTGTTACACACTGAATGACTTCTCAACCGATCGCAGCAGATGGGAAGGGGAGTTTTTCTTTCCCACTGTTGCCAAAGTGCTTGCCCATAGTGTGTCATCTGATTGTTGGGTTGCTCTCTGTATGTTATTGTAGGGTCTACCTTACAGTGTAAGGCAACTTGAGGTGACTGTTAATGTGGTTTGATGCTGTATATATAAAATTGAATTGAATTAAATAGAAAGAGGCACCGTGAGATGAGTGTGCACCGTCTAAAACATGCGACACTGGAAAAATGGACTGTTGGTGATCATAAAAAGTTTTGTAAAGCACCATTATTTCATTTTATTAGGGAAAATATTTCACCTTTCTAGCAGCTGTACAGTGGAGATTGCAGTATTCACTTCTATGGTTACTACTAAAGTTTGGAGCGTAGCTGCTTTCCTGTATCCTGACATTCAGAGCAGCTGCTGCAGCTCTCCACCGTGTTCGTGGTTTGGTACGTCCTGTATAAGAACACAGTGCTTCCTGTTTTGGTTAGTGAAATTCTGCACCATTGCATAACCATTAATGTTTCTTCATTCAAGAAGCAAGAATTTTTTGTCCCAGCAAATTATCTGACAATTTATTAAAAGCACTAATACTATACTTTCTCGTGATCCCTGCTATCAGATTCCTTATATTGTGGAGCACTCTATACGTGAGAATAAGTATTTTTCCTCCAAATGTTGAACACTCGCTTTAACCACATCATTTTCTTCTCTTATCCTCCCACTTTGCATCTGCCCAGCTCTTTCTTGACAGCCTGTCACCCCCCACAGATATATCTAGTTTCAGGTTTCACTGACCTCTATAGTTACAGCCCAGCCCAGCTGAGAAATGATATGGCTGTGTCAGGTGAAGTGTGTTCACCAGCAATGACACAAAATTGGTAGGTATTGTCTGAATCACTTTTGGAAGCCGACTTGCTATTATCCCACAGCAGAGGTTGGTCACCTTGAGGAAAGATGGAGGAAATGGGTCTCATCGAGGTGAAAACGAATAGATTTTGTGTATTTTTTTCCTTCCTTTTTTCTTGTCTGCTTTCTAACCACTTAGCTGAGATATGAGGAGGCATCTTGACACTTTATGGCCTGTAAGGATGCTACAGTAAATGTCTCTGGATCAATATCATTGCCTGTAGCGCTGCACAGTACAACATCTCTCTCACTTCTCTGCTCATTATAGATGCATCTGACCCATGGGTCTACATAACCTTAAAACTGCACAAACAGGAGCTACATAAACATAATGCAATGATTTAAAGGGCACTGTGTAGAAGTTTTTTTCCCCATATTACTGACGAAATGTTTTCATTGATGGTTCTTTTAATAACAGGCTGCAGTTACAGGTGCAGTAGCATCACCTGCTGGACAAACGCACCGTGACAGAAGACAGCCAGATGTATTTATGCCCTTACACTTTCAACAGCTACAGTAATATTCAGCTGCTGCAATGCAATGTTGAAACGCAATACCCTCTTGTGGATGCTACTTAGACACATATCACACACTTAAATGGTGTTTCAGACCAAACATATGTTCTAATTATGTATCTGATCCATACTGAACTTGCACAGGAGTTGTCACCATCTTTTCATGATTCACTGGCATTTCTGTCATGGTGATTAGTATAAGACAAACAATTTTGAATGTATATAACTCCATCTAGCAATTAGAAAAATTGTACTTCTCAGTATAACATTTCTGAAAGATTGCCAGCAGGCTGTGGTGTACACATGCTGTCGTCAGTGACAGATGAAATTATCATTTTAAGGAGATTGACATCTCAACTTTTCAGTCAACTTCTTGACTTTCTCAAATTTTCATTTATACATATTTGGAAGGCCAAGCTTGGAAGCAAATATGTAAAATATCTGAGATAACAGTCGTAGTGATGTGAACAGATTATTCCAGAGCCAATCCACGAGAGTCATACTGTTTGATTGGTTTAGACATTAAGGATTCATGACATGACATGCTCCTTTGATGTGTAGTTAAATTCAGAAACAGAAACTTACATGTGTAACTGAAGCAGCTAGCTGTGCTGGCCTTAAGCAAATATGAAAAGTGCTTCTAAATTCTGCATTTGTTGTTAGTGTGACTACAACATCTTGGCTGTTTTGGGAACAGAAGGGACAACGAAGTGGAACATGAGTTTTCAGCTCATGCTAGAAAACTTTTTCCTTTTTTTTTTAACAAAGTTAAAAACTAATCCTGTTAATTAGTCCCAAGCAAGTACACCAAAAACAAAAATCATTCAGAAACATTTAAAACACAGTCTTCTTTGATGAGATAGTGCACACAGCAAGTAAGATAGTTACAGCAGTAAAAACACAGTTAAGAGGTCCAGCTGGTTTATCTAGGATGAACCTAGCAGATAAACCAGCTGGACCTAGCAGATCCTGGCAATCACAGCAGTCATGCACCTTACCAGTATAACACCAGTATAAGTTATAAAAACAAGTAAACCAGTGTAAACAGGCTTTTTGTAAAACTGTGAAGTAGATTTTAAGAAATCCACAGTGACTGACAGTCATTTGAAAATTAGAGGCATTGTGAGGAACTGCACTTAGTCTGGAACTTAGAGGCCAGCTTAACTTTTAGCCCATTCATTCAGAAACATTTAAAAACACAGCCTACTCAAGGCAACGAGTCATCACAGGTGGTCCCCTAAGCCCAATCCTAATATATGAGAAAGGGGAAAAAAGACTTTAGCAAGCAGACTAGGGGGAAGCCAGGAGTTGAACCACCAACCTACCGCCTGAGCTACACCCTGAGGAAAGCCATTTTTGTTGATGTTTTCATGCATCCTGTCTGCACATAATGGTACACTACACTTGTTTTTAAAGGCATGTAGAGTGGGGTATTGTTCTCAGTTGGATCTTTCTTTCAAATACATCATTTTCCAAACAAATTCTGCAGCAAAAATCCATAGCGGTTAGGCTTCAGAACCGTGTGCACTTCCAAACAGCAGACAGCGAGACGTCATTCAGAACAGCTCTGGAAGTCCAGTTCCGTCACATTTGTGCTGCTTTATCTCCCCAATATTTAGGTGTGAAATCCTGCTAATCAGTGTCACTGGAGATAATGAGACCATGTGAGATCTTATTACCTTCCAGCACCGACAGTTTCATGCAGCAATAATTACTCCCACTGGCGGCTTGCTTATTGACGACGCCTGCCCAAAGTATCGCTCTGGGACTAATGGTTTCCCTCCTTCACAAGGCAAACAATGGAATGAACACTGCTTCAATCAACTCTGAGTGATGGATTTAATGACAAAATCATTCCTCGCTCCGCTTTATGGCCGGGGCGGAGCAACACATGCAGAATGAGATGGGTCTCCGAGGGGATGTGTTTGTGCGAGAGTCGAGCTGTAAACACGAAACATGCCTTTTATTTGCTACGATTTCCCTGCATTTGATGATAAGTGAATGTGACCGACAAATTACTGTTAACTTGATGAAAATTAAATGCATTACTATGTGTGAGTGCAATTCCCTCATCATTTTTCCAGTGACAGTGATGTCTTTAGGGTTGGGGGAGGAAAAATGAGCTCTATTGATTTCAGGGAGGGAAGAAAGAAAGGAGAAAGGCAAGTAGTGGGACTCCAACTAGCCTCAGTTGGATCATGAGTTCAACACGCAATGACAAATGGGGGGCGGAATGAGAAAGAACACCCTGAAATCAAATTGAGTATGGATTGTTGTGGGCCTGGATTTATAGCTCCAGGGTACCCCAGACCTGGAAGTCATAAATTGATGTAGTTGAAATGGGGCGTCAGTAGGGGATTGCTGCTATGATTCGTTTACTGCGCGTGTCACCGTCGGACAATACAAATGGCGAGTCACTGTAGTCCCACAACAGGGCTCGTTAATAGAATATACACAGACAGAATTTAAAGGGCGTGACAAATCTGCCTCTGTGGGCCGAGTGGCTCAGGGAGGCAGGAAACAGCCACATATCTGCGCGCGGCACAAGCACCGCTAAGGGACACTGATAGGTTGACATGCGAGGTTAGACCAGGTAGAGTACGCATTTTTTTTCACAAAATTGTGTAAAAATACACAAACTACAAGGTAAGCAGTTACCTTGCAAAAAAATAAAGTGATGCATTAAATCTGAGGTTTCTAAACCACGTTTCAGTAAGGTCCATATGGGGAAAGAAGAATCACAAGGAATAGAAATGTTTTAATAAGCATCCAAGTCTAAGTGATCGTCATTCGTGAGCCATGCTAAATGTTTATGAAAATGTGTATTTTCAACATTCAAGGGATAAAGAAAGTAACATATAACAAAAATCTATTCACCTTTTTAACATTCTGCATGTTACTTGTTGCTTTTCTTAAAAGTAATGCATTACATTACTTCATTGGTCACCAGAGAAAGTCATGGGTTACACCAGCGGTCCCCAACCCCCGGGCCACGGACCGGCACTGGTCCGTGAGTCGCTTGGTACCGAGAGTTGAGGCTCGGGTGTGAAATTTTTGGTTTTCAGGGTTTTTATTGTTAACTCTGTTACCCTGGGTCTTTCCCCGTGTTGTAGTTGTGTGTTTTATTTTGAAAGAAATATTTACGCAATACCATAGCGACCAAAGAGCATTAAGGGGCAGAGAGGAGGATGTTACTCTTACTGCTGTTAGCGCATTTCAGTAATAAAGTTACACAATTACACAGTGAATTTGCGTTTGTTATTATATTTCCAAAATACCACAGTTTTTGTCTCGGTCGTACCATTTATTTTGTTGTATTTATCTGCGACACCTTAAAGGCCAGTCTGTGAAAATATTGTGTGACATTAAACTGGTTCGTGGCGCAAAAAAGGTTGGAGACCGCTGGGTTACACTACGAGTTACATTACTTTCTCATTACTCTGCAAAATGACCTGAAACACCTTATCACACACCAACACAATTCCCCATTTTCATAAGGAGACGGAGATAGGATCTTTTGTTTAGTTTTTAGGTATAGTTACAAGTCAACAACACAAAGTTAAAGTTAAAAGAGCCAAAAATACGTTGAAGCGATCGTCACAAAGATACTACTTTAGAAACATGAACAGGTAGAAGTAGAGGTTGTAAGCCTGACTGCTCATCACTGCTATGGATTATAGCAGTAGTGGACTGATAAATGGAAATGATAGGCGAGCTAACAATTCCAAGGAATTGAACTACAGTTCGCTGCAAGAGTTATTTTTTAATTCCGCTCCCTACTTACACCTCAGGGGGTTAATACTTCACTAATCCCCAAGGAAATTATGATTGAACATAATTTGAAAAGAGAGAGATGAGCATAAAAATGAAGCTCTCAATTTATCAGTCGGTCTACGTCCCTACCCTCACCTATGGTCACAGGTTTTGTGTATTGACCGAAAGAACAAGTTCGCAGATACAAGCGTCGGAAATTAGCTTTCTCCGATGGGTGGCTGGCCTCTCCCTTAGAGACAGGGTGAGCAGTTTAGCCGTCTGCTCAGAGTAGAGCCGCTGCTCCTCCACATCAAAAGGATCCAGTTGACGTGGTTCGGGCATCTGACAAGGATGCCTCCTGGGCACCTCCTGGGTGAGTAGTTGCGGGCATGTCACACCGAGAGGAGGCCCCGGGGCAGACCCAGGACACGCTGGAGAGATTATACCTCTCAGTGGGCCTGGAAACGCTTTGGTGTTCACGTGGGAAGGCTGGAGGAGGTGGCCGGGTAGAGGGAGGTCTGGGCTTCTCTGCTTAGGATGGATGGATGGCTGGATGGATGGACATGCTTGTATTTATTTGAAAATTATGTCTTTTGTAGTTTGTTGAGGTACAGTTTGGTCCACATAAATCCTTCAGCACGTCCAGAAAAATGATTAGCCCTTATTAGACAAGCACAGTAATTAATTTGGAGTACAGTTTAACTCACAACAACCTGTCTCACAAGGCCGAAGCCTGAATTGGATAGCTATTGGCATGTAATAAAACCAAATACATCCTGATGTAAAAGAAAACTGATGAAACTTTAATTTTGACAAATTCCATATTGTGACATGAATCATATGTCTAGATAATTCCTAGCCTCTTTCACAGGTCTAAACAACAAATCTCATTTTTTTAATATATACAAAGTTGCCAAAAAGTAGCATTTTTTCAGTCTTCTCCATGAGAAAGGAAGATTGATTCTGCTGCAATTTTACATCTTTGCATTAATAGCCAGCAATTGTTTCCGTATTATTAACCAACACTTTTCAGGACATTTTCCGTGTCATGTCAACACATTTTAAGCTTTTCGAGAGTCATTTCACCCTGAGAAGGACTGCCGGAATTGATGGAGCGGAGACTACAGTAACTAAGATAACCCCTCTTTCGAACTGTGCTGAGATGACAAGCTTCTCAGAATGCATTCTGCTGAGACTGCACATACGCTCACAAGTTGGCTCACAACAGCATGAACGAACAGACCAGCACGTCAACAGTTCATGCTCAGTATCACGGTGTGAGGTGTGTTGTGTTGCCTGCACCAATCAATCACTGTTTGAATGCTTTGTGGCCTTTTATGGCCACAATTTTGCACCTTCTCAAGGTAACTTCCAACATGAACATGCTTCATTTCACAGAGCAGTCCACAGGATGGTTTAATGAACATGACAAAGATTCATATCATCAGTAAATACCAGTGACCCGGGTCCAGTGGCACCCATGAATGACAATGCAGTAATTATGCCTTTCACAATGTTTGAAAGATGCTTTGGATCATGAGCTTCTCATTTCCCTTCTCCACACTCATCCCATCCCTCTTCTACGAGTTCATCTAGGTTTAAGCTGTCCCGAAAAACTTGTTTCATACATGAACAGACTTTAAGATGTTTCCTGTGAATGTCTTTCTGCTTGTGAGTGTTACCTGTTACTGTACTTAGACTTGGATTCCTTCTTTTCAAACTGTACCAGGTTTTTGATTCAGTTCAATTCAGTTTAATATGTATAGCCCAAAATAACAAGTCACCTCAAAGTGCTTTCTATTGTAAGGTCAAGACCTCACAATAATAGACAGAAACCCCCAATATTCAGATGATCCCCTATGAGCAAGCACTTGGCGACAGTGGGAAAGAAAAACTCCCTTTTAACAGGCAGAAACCTCCAGCAGAATCTGAGAGAGGGGCAGTCATCTTTTGATGTGTATCAGTCAGAATGATTACGTTCTTTGTCGCCCCTAATTAAAAGTACTTTTAAGGGGAAACATATATGCTGATAGCACTCTGTTAGAGTTAACAGTAATGACCTCGCCGAGCTAAAACCTAGCCTTTACCTCATGCTATGAGAATATGTAACATGTATGACCTCTTAACATGAACCAGGCTCCTAAAACTAGGCTTGTTTACCATGTCGCCAATATGCAACACAACCGTACCCCTAATCCCACAGCAAATTCAAAAGTGTTAAATGTTTGGGTGTTAGTAGTCTTCTTGCAAAGTAGAGTTAATTTTACTCTAAGCAGAGTCACATTCTTTTAATGTAACTCTGAGGTTTAAAATGACAGTAGTTAAAATCGAGTGTTAAAAATGAGTGTTTCTATGTCAAATCTGGAGGTGTTACAATGGAAACATTAACTCTTGACCTCTGAACTCTGAACTCCTACAGGGGCTATGACACCAACAGAGTAAATTCACAGACTCCGCCCCCAGCACGGCTCCAATCGAAGCTGAAGTGAAGCCGTTTTAGAACATTTTGCTCTACATATTTGAGTTGTTTGGTAAGTCATTTTTTCAAAGATTGTTTCAATTGTTATTATTAGCTTTTACTTCTGTGGCTCTTTGGAGTTGAGACAAAGCTGTGTTAAAGGCATTAGCCATGTTGCTCGGTGATAGCATAATATTCTGTTTTAGCTAGCCTTGAAAAAAAGCTTGCATGTGAATTTTCAGTCAAATTTTTTGGTCAAATACACCTAAAACAATGTCTAGAATGTGAAATGTTGGTATAATGGTGCTACTTGAACCCTGAAAATGATCTCCCATAACAAAACGAGCAAACAGCAGTAGCTAACGTCCTGACTGGGTTCTACGTTAGCATAGATCCCTCCAGAGTTTTGCGCACACGGTTTAGGTAAAAATGAAAAAGGTTGAGGTTTTACATTTAGTTCAGTATTACCTGTTGCCTGTGTCCTTGTCTTTTGGGAAAATACTTTACACAAGTAATGGCTCAAAGAGGATTCCTTTTTTTTTTTTTTACTGTGCTGCAATTGATTACCAGATTATTTGTGCCATTAATTAGTGTCAACTAATTATTTTTTTTCAATCTCCACATAGGATATGCTTGTGAAGATGGAATATGGGGGAGAGCAGAAGTGCGTTGAAGTTCCACAAAGTGATGAATGAAGGACGTGCATATTGTATTGAAGAAATAAGTGATGAGAATGCTGTTATTTGCATTTACCAGCTCACCTATGTCAGACCTTTTGATAAACAAAACTCTAATGAAAGTGAGAACACGTATACTGTTACATCTTTCAGAAAATGTTTTGAAATTGTGGTGCACAGTTCAGAATAAATTTTTAAAAAAACCATTGCATCTTTTTAGTAAATGTTTATTTCCAAAAGAAATTTCTAGAGGTTCAGAACAGGAAAATTCCCGCTTTTTAGAATTAATTAGAAGATAACTCTTACGTAGTTAAACTAAAATACTCTTTGAGAGTTAATATATAAACTCTTAACACCTAGTTAGCATTAGTAAGTGTTAAATTATCAACTCCAGACAGATTTGGTGTTTAACACTAAATCAGAGTTAACTTACCAACTCTCCAAAAAGAGTTAAATTAACACTCTCTGGTGTGGACCCATATACACACTTTAATAGTGTTGAAATCAAATCTGACAGTGTTAATTTGGACATGCTGGATTTGCTGTGGCCTTGATTGTACTTTCTGTGTCCACAAGTACGCTAGGATCAAATCGGGTATGAGTGACATGAGTTTCATTATAAGACAGTGAACACAATGGTCCACATGAATGCTGAGGTTTTGTGACCGCAACGACTCTTGCACATGTGCTCCATGTCTAGTTGTTCGCAGTGTTAAGTGGCTAATCCTCTGAGATCTAAGGCATTATTAATGATAATCCTAACCTTATGCTAACTCTGTACTTTTAAGAAAGAAAAATGTCCATTTTTAGTGTTTATCAGGTAGAAAGATTCTTTTTTTGTTTTGGGTTCAGGTTGGAATCATTCAAACTGAGAGAGTTAACATCAATATAGAACTGAGGCTCACGAACAAAATAATTATGCAAAAGAACATTTGTCATTTATTTTTTTCATATATGTTATAACAATATTATGCTATATACTGCATATAATTATATTTCTATTTCTACATTGAACACAAGCTACTAAGGAATGCGTACAGTACAGTCAGCAACATAGAAAAATATTATAGTAGTATTGGCACAGATGAAGTAGTATTTGTTTTATACTTTACATGTTGTACATTCAGCAAAAGAAATGCAGAATGAAATAAATTAATGATTCTTTGAGGGACATGAAACATTTTTATAATCAGATCAAACAAATGGAGGGTCCAAAATAATAGGGACAGCGAAGACAGATGAGCTTTCACAGACATATAACACAGTTTCCATACACACCTCCATGTGCTACACATAAACAAGGCTCTCTAAAAAGTCAAATACAAAATGGTTCAAGTCAGTCAAGTGTTGGGTTTATAGAATTTACTCAACAACATAAATGTACAGTTAACAGCCAATAAATATTTGGTAAAAAAGAGAGCTAAGAGTGACGTAAATACAATTCTTTCTGATGAAACCTTCAAATGAAACCTTTTGCAGGACAGCCATCCATCTCATAAAGCAATTTCATACCTCTGTTTGCCCTTGAAGGGGTCAATCTCAATACCTCTCCATCACTTTTCCCCTCCATTGATTCCTGCCGACTCCTTTGAGTAAACACACACAAAGGAAAAGCAAACAAGCTTAAGCCTCAGCCATGTACAGTATGTGTGTTTTTGGTGCATGATACACGGCAGCTCCAGCAGACTGCTTGCGCAGCTTTGCTTAGCGGGTCTTTGAGAACCATCGTCCTTAAGGAACCCATTTGGTTAGAGTCGATCACAGTGACAGAGCAGCAGCTTCCACACGGGGAAAAAAAGCACTTTGCCGTGTCACCGGTCGTTCTTTGAGACAGCACGCTTTGAACAAAAAACAATGCTTGTATAGCCAAGACAGACAGGTGAGGTTAGTTTTTACAATGAGAACAGGACGTGACCTTCAGATCTAAAAAAGAAAGAAAAATAGCTGTTTGTAGTTTGTAAAGCTAGTGGAAGTTGATCCAAGGTTTTCAATAAAGTGCACTTCAAACCAGTGCAAAGGTTAAAATATATCTCTCTGTCTGTACATAACTACATATGCAGCAGACGCATAACTACAGCCGGAAATGAGACGTGTATGACAGTTCTCTAATATCAGAATATGTAAACACTGTCTGATGAACAGCACGGCGGTGAGGAAACAATCCTCGCCAGGATGCTAGAAAACAACACTTTGCATCTGACAGCCAAGGATGTGGGAAAAGCTGATGAGATCACAACATGTTCAAGAGAACATTCGACTGCTTGCACAGCGGTTCCCTGCTATCATCATGCATCACATTGCGTAGACAGTGTGCGGGGGAGAATCTTGGCAGTGTGTCAGTATTACACAGAATCATCCAGGATAACAAAAGCAATGACACCCTGATTTACACCAATTTTAAAAAAAAAAGCAATGCATTTCAAAGGGTTTTAATCTACAGCTTTACATGGCTAATTAGAAAATAGATCCTCATTAGACCACAATAGTCTATTGTATCGTACAGTCATGAATGGCAAATCTTTGTCACATGCATGCACATCAAATCTGCCGTTGATTATACCAGCAAGCCTGTTTACCGCCTGCCATTCGAGATTCAAGACGCATTATCAAAAGAACTGATTAACTAGAGGCTACAACTACTAGTAGTTGTATATAATTTTATATTTTATAGCAGTAATTCCATAAAATTGCTTCATGATTGTTAGATTGTTAAATATTCATCACGTCAAAGGAAAAATTGTTTGCTAAACCTCTCCCCCGGTTAGCTATCGCTCCATCGTAGCAACTCGTTTAGGCACAAGAAGCCTGTCAAGCTATGGATTTCTGCATGTTTAAGTGTGTGGGCATTTATACAGTGCTTTTCTAGCTTTGTTGATAAATCAAAGTGCTTTTGACTCCAAGCCACACTTAAACATACATTCATAGAGTGCTTTACTCGATGCAGTTTAAATATTTTATCTATATATCACATGCATGGCCAATTTAGACTTTAGACTGTGGAGGAAGAGTACCCCGAGGAAAACCTGCTCATTCACAGGGAGAACACGAAAGCTCAACACAGAAAATTCCCAGCTGGCGTTCAAACCAGTGAAGCAACAGAACTAAACGCTGCCCGTGGCTTGTTCCAAAACCAAAAGTAAGCACAAAAGTATGGGAGGGTATGATAATGTTGGGTGCTACCATCAGCTGCAGCTGTATGCATTTACATCTTACATCATTGTAACCTATCAACTTCCACATCCAAAGATGTCCGGGCAAAAGTAGATGAATAATTTGTGTTATAGGTTGTGACATATAAGAAGTTGTAGACTGCCTTTAGATAAATATGACGTTACCTTTTGGAAGAAAATGTGCTGTACTGTGCTGAGGGCTGAACATTTTCACTGTCGCTACTTTGGTGTTTTTAAACCAGATGTGAGAGGGGAAACTGACGGAGAACCAGAATGCACTGCAATCACATGCAGCAGCCACTTGTCATCCACACAGCAGCCCTGGCCTAAGGGCTTTTACCCTTTTACTGTTTTTTTTATAACCTACTAACCTACTAAGGACCAGAATTTACCAAGCATGCACTGTGACACCATAAAAGAGATCAGAAGAGCCAAGGACAATTTTTCCATTGACTATAGAAGTTCTTTTTGACACAAGAGGAGTCGCCCCCTTCTGGTCATTAGAAGTAATGCGTGTTTAAAGCCACATACAGTATCTTTTATTTGGAGCTGATTTCTTTTTTCTTTTTTTTTTCTTTTTTTTTTGCATTATTTGACAAATACTATGGCTGTGTAGTTATTTATTTCAAACACACCATCTAAGAAGTCCAAAAACATCATGAATCTACATATACACTTCTCGTTCCAAAAATCCCAAATGCCAAATTCACATTCACTTTTTATATAATGCCATGCACACATTGCCTAAAATTTGTCTGCCATATTGGACATGATACAACAACCTGTTGCTAAGGAAACATATGTATGCCTTGACTGGCTGGCAGCAAATGTTTCCTGTAGTTCTTCAGATTTGTCAGCAAACACTGTTACCGGCACTATTAGCCAAGCAGATATAAAACAAACCAGAAAGGGAGAAAGCTCACCTTCAAAGTAATGGTCAGACTGTCGCTAAGATTTTGTGTCTAGTCTTCAACTGATCTTGTCACCATTTTTGGCACATGTCTAAAATGGGTGATGAATGGTTGGTGGTCAAATGTCTACAGAATCAGTATAAAAACGTCTAATCACAACTTGTACTACTTTTTCCTTTGTGCGCTGTTTAACACATTTTGGGATGTTGGCTTCCCCAACCAACATAACCCAAAACGTCATGCAAACGTCATAAAAATCATGCAAATAAAGCTATGTTATGTCTAAATTCAGCTTAAAAAAGGAAAAATTGCAGGCAACAAAGTCAAACAGAGGTATGATAGTCAAGTAGCTGAGATTAGCTTGATTGGTTAGCTAGCTAACGCTGAAAAATCCAGGAGCAGTGACAGGTCTGCTTTTGTCTACTTAGGTCTGACATCACATTTTAGTAATGTAAACATTACTGCAGGTTGGAGGGGTATCATTCTAGATTGCATAAGGGCCTTAAGAGGCTGAAAAGCTCGACAGGTGGCACGATGGTAACTAAGGGGAGGTGGGGCTTAGCAAATGGTCCAATCCTGAATCTTGTTAATCTGTTACTAAGTCAGTACAAAAACACAATTACAAAGTAAATGCTATCACAGCAGGTAGGATCATCTCTTATCAAATATACTTTGCTGCACACTTCTATGCAAACGTTTGTTGTAGCCTAACACTTAGCTAGTCATGGACAGCAAGATTTTTTGAGATGTACAGATAAACATACAGACAACACACTTTTTACTTTTCATTTGACACATTTGATGATAATTACACACAGAGACTTAAATGTAGACGGACTACTTACACTGTAAATAACATAAGCAGGTAAAAAATAAATAATTTTAAACAATATAGTCATTTCTGTATAAATGAACATCTATGTTTCGTACAACAAAATACTTCATGTACAATCAAGGACATAAATGCTATGCATCTATTGCCTTGTAAGGATAGTGTAAGACTATCATTAGTGTAACCCTTAAAGAAGAATTCAATCAACCAGCGATAGCAAAGGCTCTAAACCAACTCTAAAGGGAAAGAAAGTAAATGCTTTAAACCACAATTAGCATCTGTTAGTGTTCTGGCTGAGAGGTTATTCATAAGGCCGACAAAACATCTACAATCAACCCTGTCATCGATGTCAGATGTTTTGCTTTGACTGGCTACACATCAAACTCAGACTTCTGAGTTAGCGGTTTAAACAGTCACAATATACCAATCCTTTATTAACAGCTGCTAACCATCCTAACAAATGGGATATACAAATCTGGCCTCTTGGATACCAGGAAATATATACATTACATCTATTGTACAGGGTAAAATGACCTCATCCCCTTCCTTTATACTCCTTTATCCACCATTCAGATCGGTCCAGCAAGCCTGCAGTAGGAGCACCTTTACTTGAAGTAGTTGAGTCCTGCCACTAAGAAGAACTTCTCCAGGAATAGCTCAGAGTCCAAGACGGCGATGTGGGCGGCGCGGCCGATCAGTGTGTTGGCTGTGTTGGGTAGAGCGTGGAACACATTCTGGCGGATCAGGCGGCACTCTTTAGCTTCTACGAGTGGCTGCAGGAGGTTGTTGATCATCTCGGTGTACACGGGCCCTTCAGTGCGAGGGAAAAAAAAGGAAAGTAATAGCGTGTCCTCCTACGTGCATGATGTCTTATCCATATTCAAGTGTTAAAACTTAGGGCCACAGTTAGATTCATTAGTGATTCATCAGCTGTTTTTGTTTGGTCAACAAATGCCAGATATTCTATGGAGAAACTTACTTTTTCATGTTGATAGAGTGGATATAAAATTAGGAAAGCTTCTAAATATAACGCAGTGCAGAACATCACCACCATCTAAACGACCTTAATAAGAAACATGAAACATACGCCCCATAATAACAATAATTCTTGTCAATTTTTCTGATTTGCATACTTACTGCAACATACTTCCGTTCCACTTTTTTTGAAATCTCTGATGAGTGCAAAGTTTTGCCATTGCAGAGTGTTTACCCTTACTGGGATTTTTGCCCAAAGTTGCATGAGGCATGTACAGGTGCTGGTGAGCCAGACTGTTTTTTGCCCCAGTGCAATGACTTCCTAGAGTCTCGGCTGGTTGCCATACAACACCCTAGAGCCTAATCTCCTGTAAAACTGAAAATGTCATGCCAACCCCCCCAACCATGTCATGTGTGGAACATGGGTGACAGGATCAGTTCAGAGTGTCTGCACAGATATGTATGACTTAAGTTTTCCATATGGGTAGAAATTTAGAAGAAGTTGCTAAATCTGAGCTGTTAAAGTCCAGAGGTTTATAAATGAAAGCAAATGAATTTGTTAAAGACGTCATCAGGCGATGCATTCATATTTAGCCACATGCTTAACGGTTTTTATACAAACTAGTAGATGTTTTAAGAGCTGACGGCTTGATGTTTTAAGGACATTTCACTTCTCATTCAAGGTTTCTTGATTTCTAAAAACAAAAGGTGCAGAGTGCCAGGTATTTACCTCCCAGTGGGGGTTAAACAGAGCTCATGGCTTACAACACCAGCTATCAGCTACCTACCATGCAGTCTTGAGATCTCTTTCCAGGCATTTTACCCGTATTCACACTTTGCCTCTAGTTACCTTAAGGTCTTGCAGTGATTTAACCCTTAACTCCTGGTGACGTTGACAACTTGCGCCTGTTTTCACACCTTAGCTCACATGATGACACACATGATCAATAGTGGATCAACGACCCTCAAGACCACCTTGAACTCTCCACCTTTTGGTTTTTAAATCTGAAGAAGTCTCTTGCGCTACGTCCACACGCACACGGATATTTTTGAAAACTGAGATTTTCCGTTTTCGTTTTGAAAAAACAAAACAAAACTCTGTCCACATGTAAACGCTAAAAACGAAATGTTGGCCAATCAGAAGTCTAGAAGCCTGGGTGTCAGCGTTTTCAAAACTACCCATGTACGTGTGGACATAGCCTTGGATGAACGGTCCAGTTCCTTTCTTTTTTTAAACCCTGACCTGGATGACTAAGAAACATATAAAACTAGAAGATGACACATCAGTGAATGTATCTGGCCTACACTGGCACAGTTACAGGTCTTCTGCTAACCATCTATAACCACTGATAACCCCAAACCTAAATGTATGGTATAAGATTTTTTTTTCATTATTCCATAAAGTCTTGGCAATCCATGGACAAAGAGAGGAATAATTCTCACTGACACATATAAAAATCTGTTGAGGTTATTTTCCAAAGAGGTACTTTTTTTTGCTTCTCTCCAAATAATAAGGTCAGTGTTGAGAGCAAAGGCTGGACTCATCACTGATGAAGCCCTTAAAAGGTTTTGCATGTGGGTGTTCTAGACCCAGACATACGTAAAACAAAAGTAAAGCATTCCTATATCTTATTTTAACTCAACAGGGATGGCATGAAATGAGAAAAAGTGTGACTAAGTAACCTTCTGGCGTTTAAGTCATCGATGACACCATCAACTCTAACTCCAACTCAAACTCTGAACCCGAGGCGATCAGAATATGTAATTGCTGTTTTTATGACACTGTTCTGCCAAGTCTTCCCTATTAACCTGCAGTGTTAGAGGAGAGAAGGGGACACAGTCTTACCTGCTGTTATGTGAGGCACGCTCCTTTCGTGAATAATGTAAAATGTCATTCTAGGAATAAACAAGTGTGCTAAAATAATGTGGACGACAAGGCCCCCAGGTGCCCAGATATCCAGATAGAAACTATTGAAATACAAATATGAGCTGAAGTGATGACAGCTGCATTGTTCACCTGTGGTTCTATCTTTGAGAGCAGTTTTGCACATCTCTATTCTGGCAGAGTGAAAAGGAACGTAGCGGTCCTGCGGAGACGCCACTAGCACAACGTTCTTGAAGAACTGGAGCCCTACAAGGACATGAAAGACGCAAGTAAAGGAGACAGCACAGAGTAGAGAGAAGGAGGGCAAGACAGGGTAAAGGATTGAATTGGTTGTAAAATGCAAAGTACAATCACAAAGCACAATGACAGGCCTTGATACGATAAAGCTGTGTTTTTTTTTTCTCTCTCTCTCTAGTCTCCTCTCTGTGTGCTTTTAAGAGAGTGCACTGGTGGGTTTCCAATGACAGGGTTTGGATCACTTTGTCAGCCTGCCACAGCTGTAGAGAGGGGGGAAAAAAAGCGTTTTCAGGCTTATCTTCTTCAAGCCTGTGTGACAAACGACTGCTTTGTTCCACTCACACAGTGGGGAGGCCTCTCACAGGCCTCTTGCAGCTCGCTGGCAGGGGTTTGAGTGTTAGCGAGCTGACACGTACAGAAATTTGACAAAAAAAAGACAAGATGACAACATTTTCATGAATATTTGAACAGCCTGCCTTTCAAGCAACAGTCTGTAAAGTGGGGCCGTCAACACGCAGCCTCTGTTTCGGATCTCAGCCGCTTTCAAGCCGTACCTGGTTTCTGACTCAGGAGATAGAGGAACGTTTTCCGTGGATCAACGTGATCTCTGAAGGTGAGCTGCAGCAACGATCCGGATTTTTTCAGCTTCTGCATTAACCACAAACCTAAGCAAAACACACACACACACCGAATCAGGACTCCACATGCATCACAGTAGCTGAGCAGTATGGATGATATTCTTAGACAAAAGACAATATGCTGCTGAGAGGCGCGAAACACGCAGCGCTGTGCCTTCTTCCAGGAGACGAGCCGTGGCCTCACCTGTGCTGACCAGTGTGCTGTTGTTGTACAGCGTTCCCAAGTGTGGCCCTGACAACGAGAGGAAAGTGTGCAGTTTGGGCAAATAGCAGCGGAAGCGAGGCCTCGTCAGCACCGAGCGGATGATGATGTTCCCCAGAGAGTGGCCGATGAAGCTGTTGGCCGAAGACAAACAACTTTCAGAGAGAGGAACTTGCAGCATGAGTGGGCGGCTGGGAAAAAAAAAATGCCTCCAACGCTGCTGACCTACGACACTGCCCAATAGCTTTGGTAGATTCCTCTGGAAGCAGGAACGGGTTGCAGCGGAAGCTATTTGGAGATTCCTGCTGCAGCATGCGGTGATTACAGAAAATTCATTAACTTGCTAAATGTTTAAACATCCTCAAAGGCAATGACAACTTATTGATGCGAACATAGAGGACAAACCGCACGAATTAATAGCAGCTTCCCAGCAGTGGGAAATATTAGATTCATCAAGCTATGTCTGTCACTTAGTTTAATTACTGTACTGTTGCGGCTCTACCCACAATCCCTCATCTCCATCCCTGCTCCTTCTCATCTGTCTGCTCCCAAACTAAATATAGAGGTAATGTGGAAAGAACCAGATGCTGTTGCGGCACTCCATTGCCTTTTGTCTTTGATACTCGCTCCCCAGAGAATACGCCACAATAAAAAGAGAGTTAAGAAACTTGGGCAGAAACTCTCACAAAGAAATAAATTGTCACATTGAGGGCAATTAAGCGGGAAGATGAATAGCTTAATTTGATTGGAACTAGGCAGCACAGAGCTGCATAAAGCAGCGCAGTCTATCATGTGAAAGTCACAAGCTTATTGGCACGGTATGATAAGAGCTTTTCATCTGTTTTCTGCCACTTATCCATTTTGAGTCTATACATTATGACGGAGCTGTCATTCTCCGAAGTTAAGACTTCCACAGAAGAATCAGAGCCAAGTCTCTGCTGCCATCTGCTGACTGGACTGAATACTGCTCAGGCTGGTCCTTTACTGGTTTCCCTTAACCTCAAATGACTTCCCACATGAGAATCTTCTAGCAGAGGAACTGTAAGACCAAAATGAAACTACAAACTCAACTTGAAGGGTGATATATTCTAATTTCTGGAAGCAGGCTTGTTTGAAAAGTCACTTGAATGTATTTGCACCCTATCTCTGCCCTTAGGGGGTTCACCAGCAAGCTAGTGGATATTAAGAGGTTTAATATCCAATCAAAATGAAATGTGTCAATAATGGGCACGCTGCAGCGTGTTAAACCTGGCCGACTGACCTGATCCTGCCTATGGTGAGATTGTAGAGCTGGATGTGCTGAATGATTTCATCCAGCAGCCTGTCCGTCATGGCGTCGAAGTCTGCAAACGTGTCGGCCTACGGGAGAAAAGCAAGGCTGTCAGCGCTCTGCAAATTGCCTCGAAGCACACTTTCACAGTTTTGCTCCCGTCACTGTCAAATGTACCTGGTTCCTCTCAGACATGAGGAAGTCGAGCCTGGATCCTGGCAATCCCAGCTCTATGAAAGTCTTCACAAGACGAAGGTCAGCACTGTTTCCTGGAAGCAGGTGACGAAACAGACACACAAAGTTTGTAGCTCTGCTTTTATTAAGCATGTTCGATAAACATTTAAAAGTTAACCTGAAATGAGTTTCAGGGAATTAGTATTCACAGACTGCACAGTGCAGTGTAATAAAGCTGTAGGACTTTATCAGACTATATTACATTTACAATGCTAATAGGGAATGATATGAAAGGCTGTACAGAAAGTTATGGATGTGTCAGTGCAATGCAGACGTGGAACTGGATCGCAGCGAAGCAGAACATTTTTTAAATGTGCAGCCTCACCATCAAGCCCATGGACGCACACCACCAGGTGTATGCCGTCATCAAACTCCTCATCATCCTCTTCAGGAGGGAAGTAGGGGAGATCTGATGCCAGGAGCGGGAGGTCGCTGTACAAGCTGGCCTGGAAGCTCAACTCTTTGAACAGCTCCTCTTTGGCTTTGTAGAAACTGGAGAAAAAAATGTGATATTATATTACTAAACTTATACTGAACAATTATAAGCTAATGAGATATGAGCTGATTTAAGCCTTTAACCCTTTGCTGTCTCAGCCATCATACGTTCTAATTGTAATCTAGTCTTAAAAGGGCAAAATGTGGCTACTTTTTCATGTGTGACAGAATGATTCATTTTTATGACTCTTGACTGTAAACACTGGAGAGAATAGTTTAATGATATTTTTTTTAATTATATACTATAATTGCCTAGCTTTAAACTTAGGCCTGAGTTTAGGGTTGGCATGTAGACCTTAGAGCAGGGATGGCAAATTAATTTCCCCAAGGGGCCACATGAGATGTGGATGGTTGCGCCAGTAGTCTTATAAAAAGATAAAATTGATATTAAGCAGAACTGAGTCCAGCCTACTGGGACAGTCCTCCACAACAGTCCCAGTATCTCACTTGCAGCCCGTTGGGAAAACCTAATTGTCTACCGCTGCCTTAGAGACAAGTTGATGAATGTTTCATTTTCCAAAAAGTGAATTACTCCTACAGCTTTTGCCGTGTGGCCCAAATATAATAGACAACCTACATTCAATTTTCAGAATTTACATTGCTCATGCTGCCCACTTCTTGAGCAAGCCCGTGTTGCTTAACAGAAGTCTCAGACTAACCAGTAAGCTGCTCAAAAGTTTTATTACTCTGTCATTCTGCCAGGTTTCAGATTACAGTCATGCAGAAGTCAAAGCCAATCCGATTCAAGTTAGTGTACTTCCAGCTTATCGTGATGGATTTGTCTGTGTACTCTTTGATGTGACTTAATACATTCAGGAGGCATTTCACCTCGTTTTGGCTTCCTTGCTTCATATTTGCCCTCGTTTCATTTTGTTATGCTAGACTTTCCAAGCATGAGTAACTGCCAGCTACTGCACCAGATGTCAGGAGTCATCTCCCAAAACCCATGTAAACCCCTCATGTTTTGGCCTTCAGTGATTCCTGCGATTAGGGACAAAACAGGTTTTAATTTTCTAAAATATATTTTTTGATTTTTCAAAAACACATTTACATATAATTGTTACACAAAGTTTTGTCTGTCTCACCATGTTTTGGTACAATCTCCCAGGTGTAACATTTTTTAATAATTTATGTTTTTGCTGGAGAAGTGCAAGGTTTTTGTCAACACTGTCAGACACAAAGAAATGCAAAAATATATATTTTAAATGAAGTTGTTTCAGCTATTTTGACAATTACTTTTCTTACTCAGTTGTATATAGTATTCTATTCTATTTTATTCTATTGCATTCCAGTGTTTTCTAATTTCTGCTACATAACTTTGCACTTTTGCTGTAACAAAACAAATTTCCCACCTGTGGGACTATTAAAGGTCATCTTATCTTATCTTATCTTATTAGCAGCTTCTCTGTTCTATTGTTTATGCACATAGGTTTTCAAAGTAATTATACCACATTTAAAAGTAAGATTGTTTTGGCTTTTTATTGTTAGAGTTACAGTCATACATATTTTCAGAAGCTTGTATTTAATCTGTATAAGAAACAGTCATATTAAGCAGCATGCAAATTACACATTTATTGAGAAAATTACGTATTTTTATTGGAAGATCACGAGGGAGGAAAATATATGGTTCTCCAAAAGAGAAAAATAAACAAAAACTCCATATTATGGAGTTGACAAGGTGCTGACGGTGGTGACACTCTAGTAGAAAACAAGATATTATTTCTTTCAAAATGACAATTAAACCTTAACAACCTTTGTAATATCACAAGACACATCATAACAATTCTGCTTTTGCACATGTCAAGTTCTACATCTTAATAGTTCACCAGCAAGTAGCCGCCTACTACTCCTTGATTCCTAAAGTTCTCTGTGGTTGTGTGTTTAGACCCTGCTGGACTTTCTCTCCTTTTGTCTCTGTGCTTGTTTCCAA
>NW_005187779.1:200512-226200 GCF_000239375.1 Pundamilia nyererei | reverse complement strand
CAAGAGTGATACCATATATGCCCCATAGCTGCAGAAAAGGCTAACATTGTTATCTTTTTACAAAAAACCAGCTGAACATGAGAGGTTTTTGGACAAATTTTGTGTTCTCCATTCTTTAAGCACCGGTTTGAGCACCGTTTGAGCACCAGCACCGTTTCAAAAGTACCGATTTGGCACCGGTATCGGATAAAACCTAAACGATACCCATCCCTAGTGGTAACCATAATCCTAACCCTCGTCCTACCCTAAAACAGTTTTTAGAAAAAGGTAAAAGATGCCTTTATTTGAATAAATATGAATAGTTTTCAGTGTGTCCGTTTTTTTTTTTCTTGATTCCCTCATTGCCAGAACTTGAGGGAACACATAAAAAAAACATATATGAACACATAAAAAAAACATATATGACAAATTCCCACTGATTATGGTTAGGTTGGGATTAGAGTTGGTGTTGCCAGTGATGTCAACTCAGACCTCAGAGTTTTAAGATCTTCAGATTGAAAATATACTTGTACTTCTTTAAGTAGGCGGTTGTTGATTCTCTTGCTTGTTCTGCAAACCAAAGTGCAGCATAAGTCTTGTCTCTTTGTTAGCACACACTGGCATTGTATGTGTGTCATTCTTTGTGTATTTCTGCTTTTTCCCATATTCCCATATATATTCCCATATATTATTTGTTTGCTTTGGGAAAAGTTATTTTACTTTGCAGTGCAAAGAGAATTGAGCACATTTCAATGAGACATTATATATTAGCTAAGCTAGCAAGCATTGCTAGGCCTGCCGGCTTAGCTAATGCATTTAATTTTTCATTTCTAAAGGTTACTGCTTGGTAAATACCACAAGAAAGTTGTATATGCTTATAGATCTTAAAACTCTGTGTAAATTGGATGTGATTTGCACTTTAAAATATCTTTTTTGTATTGAGCAGCAACACAAAAGTAAGTAGTAAGTGTACTAATAAACTTAGCGGGATACAAAGAGGTAGAATGCCTGTTAGGAAAAAGAAAAACTCACTTCAGCATTCGTTCATTTGTCTCTTCATCCATGTTCAGGGGACTGAGTGAAGATGAGGAGATGATACCGAAGGAGCCCAGAGGCTGATGGGTGATAGGTGAGGTAGTCTGACGAGTGGACATTCCACTGATAGATGGAGAGTCTCTCAGGACGGATGAAAATGGGAGGCAGGTTGGGGCACAGGAGACTGACATGTTCACCACCTCCACCATCTTCTTGTTCACAAAGGCTAGTCCTGAGTTAGGGATCTTGGTGGCCTTCGATTGGCAGTCCAAAGGTGCTTTCTCACAGCTCGATACTCCATTTACATCAGCAGGTGACACTATCTCTCTGTTTGTCACACCCAAGGGGTCACTTGGCCTCTGAGTGGTGCTGTTACTGTTGGGCAGATCACTGAAGCATGAAGGTTTTATAAGTATCTGTGAGGGATCTAGACATTCATGTTTCTCAGGCCCGAATAGTTGGGTCTGATGGAAACTTTGGCACTCATCTCCCGTGTTAATCCTCTCCTGATCTGTTGCACTTTCATGCACACATGGTTTGTTTCCACAGCTGCAGGGCTCTGTTTCCGATTCAACGACAAAGATATTCTTCACTGAGGTTACTCCACTGATGTGTGTTTGATTGTTCGTATTCTCCCTCTGGCTGCCAATAACAGCACTTTCCTTGACATGAGGGCTTTCTGCAGACTCTTGTAAAAGTAATACTTCAGAAACACTGCTTGACGCTGACTTTATCCTGTATGTCTCTGACAGGTACTGTGGAGAGTTTGACTTTTCAGAGGTCCCATTCTCCTTGACAATATGGCCAGGATTTGATGATGAACTCATGTCTAATGGAGATAATTCTGACTGTCCAGAATCCAGGTTGCTGTACAAAGAACAGTTTGTCCTACATGAATCTTCATGTTGTACTAAGCTCTTGCAATCTGTTTCCTGGTTGAGCAGCATATGGCCATCCTCTACATCTTCTGGGCTACTTATCTGCGGCGCAGAAACAGACTTGGTCAGCTTGCTTAGCTGCCTCTGATGCTGATCCTCCTCATAGGGCAAAGAACTAATTGATGTAAGTGAAGCCTGTATACCTCCACTTGGAAGGCTGCCGTTGCTCTCCATCTGCAGGCCTTCCAGATAGCTGCGGTGCACCGGATGATTTAACACTATTTGCTGTGGGATCTCCCGTTCGCTGGAAAAGTCCAGAGGGGGTCGTCCTCGCAGTGCGGCTTCCACTGGCCACGCTACAGAGCTGGGCTCACTCTCGATACCAGAGTCTGAAATAACAGAGGACGAGCGCTTCATGACCTTGGTGCCGACCAAACCTCCGCGATGAGTCGTCTCTTTTCTGAGCTCACCCGGAAAGAGTGGTATTACTGGACAGCCAGCGGGTACACTGATAGGAGGGACATCCTCACTTTCATCATCCACTGAGTGATTTAAAGGCATGGCAATGTCAGGCTGCTCTTCAGTTTTTTCATTCTCTATTGCTTTGCTGTGGTTTGTGGCATCACAAAGTTGGGCAATTACTTCTGTTACAGGATGAGAAGACTTGTCACTGTTGTCTGCAGAATCTGTGAGGGGACTAAAGCTTGAGGAGGGAGCCAAAAGTGCCTCTCCTCTACAAGGATCACATGACTTATTTGCAACGTAGATCTCTCCTGAACTATAGCTCTCCTTATTTTGGTTGTGATTTTCTGCTGCTTCCGTCAAGTTTTCCTTCACTGCCGCGGAAAGTTCAGTTCTGCCCTCAGTAGGAATGATGTTCTGGGTACATCTGGTGTCGCTCTTATTCTGGTCTGCTGTGAGCGAGACATACAAGGGCAGGTCCGTGCATTCACTACCCAGAGAGTCATTGGGTACTGCTGGTGATACGGCTTCTTGGCTGCTTTCGAGAATCCTCTTGGCAAGATCTAAGTTGGTTTGTTCATCAGCAGTTGCAGGCATTGGCACATGTGATGTGTACTCTGGAAAGACAAAGAAATTCAGTTTGTAGAACAAGAGTTTGGTCCTGAGACAATACGTAATGATATGTTAATAGCAGGTAGCAGAAAATATATATTTTGTAGTACGTGTTTGAGGAGACTCCACGTATCTGTCCTCAAAGATGATAGGCAGGCTGTTCCAGTCTCCATCGATGTCCAGGCACTCAACAGGTAAAGGAGGCATTTTGGTCAAGTAGTCTGAGCTCCGTACTTCTGCAGCTATCTGGCTGTGTCTATTGATTCTAAATCAGGACAATTCAAGATTAAATATTATACTTCTTTGCACTCACAGAATGAGCTTTCTGACAGGGGTGGTACTTACAATTCCTCTTGAAATGTCAGAGATATCTCTTTGTGGTGCTCGGTGAAAAAGTAAGCCTCAGAGAACCTCCTGACCTTGTGTTTCCAAAGACATACAAACAAATTAATTTTGATAAGAGCCTCAGTCTCAGTCTCAGATCACTGGCAAACATATGGTTGGGTTCGATTTCTTGGTTCAATAAGCAAGAAAAATTTACCAAGTATTTGATGAGCACAAAAAACAGACAAAAAAGCTTGAGAGCTACTCCACTGTGTAGCACATTTTCATATTAAACAGCCCAGTGATTTAATAGAAACTGCAGGGGAAATCATATTAGATTGCTCAGCAAGCTTTAGGATATAGAGGTCCAGAATGGCATTTATAATTTGAATGATTCCTTTTGAAACACTCAAAGCTCACAAATAGTCAAGTGCATCAGCAATGAGACTAAACATAGTCTAAATGTGGACTCAGAGAGGGAGCAGCAAGCCTGCTGTGTTAATGGCAACAGGTTTGATGCATTTTACACAAGATTGGAAATTAGTGTATTCAATATTTAACAACAGAATAAATTATGTACATGGAAAAAAGGACAACTTGATTTAATGGGACATGACTGATCAGGGGTTCATGATATGAAATTACATCATTTAAACCTTTGTCTCTGATCTTACACATATTCAGTAAGCATAGCTGGACTGGCCATCGGGCATACTGGGTATTTGCCCGGTATGCCCCCCGGTATTCCACAGAGGCCAGCAGGTGGATGAGGGAAAGGGGAGGCAGGAGGAGCAGAGACCTGAGGCGGCCGCCGGTCTGAGTGTCAGGTGAACTAAAATTCAGGTAAGAAGTTATAACCTGCAGTCTATCTGGGTCAGATATAAACAGAGTTTAGGTGGAGTTTTATTTTCGTTGTGCTGACTTTTTACAGTCAGCTACAATAATAATACTGCGTACTAGCTAGCATAATGGAGTTTCTATACAGCTGGGTGGGTGCTATGATGTTACTGATAGTGAACTTTATTTTATTCATAAGGTTAGTTAGTAGAGTTGCCAACCGTCCCGTAAAAAACGGAATCGTCTCATATTCAGGGAAAATATTACGTGTTTCGTATTGAGCTGAGAAGGAACACAGTTTGTCCCGAACTTCAGCTAGAATGGAAAAGACACAAAGCTGGAGTTATTCTGTGTCTTTGCTGCAGAGCTGCCTCTTGTTTGCTCATTCTCTCCTCTCTCTCTCCTGTTGTTATTTCAATCATGAAACTGATCAATGATCAGCTGATCGGCTTTTCTGTCTCAAGTCCCGCCTCTTTTGTTTGTTTATCGCACACTTTGCGCCAGAAAGAGGAAACCAGCGGATGTCGCGCTAAACAACAGCAGCACGTTTACGCTTGATCAACTGTTGTTAGAATTTATTTAATATTAATTTCTAGTATCAGCTGATGTTTGCTGGAGCCACAGCTGTAAAAGCTGCTGGTCATGACATCGGTTTGGATATGTGGTGAGAGGGAAACATGAAAATGAAACCAGGAGATGTCCTTACTGAATCATCAGAGCTGAACAGGTGATTGGAGAAACAGTAGGGGTGCAACGATACTCATATCGGTATTGAACCGTTCGATACACTGCTTTCGGTTCGGTACGCATATGTATCGAACAATACAAAATCTTTTAATTTATTTTATCAACTTTTCTTCTAACGATGCTGTCTGTGTTGAGCGCTCAGTGGAACTGTGTTCGACTGCGATCGTGGCTCAAGAGTTTGGAGTTTGCTTGTAATCAGAAGGTTGCCGGTTCGAGCCCCGGCTTGGACAGTCTCGCTCGTTGTGTCCTTGGGCAAGACACTTCACCCGCTGCCTACTGGTGGTGGTCAGAGGGCCCGGTGGTGCCAGTGTGCCCCAGGGTGGCTGTGGCTACAATGTAGCTGCCATCACCAGTGTGTGAATGGGTGGATGACTGGATGTGTAAAGCGCTTTGGGGTCCTTAGGGACTCGTAAAGTGCTAAACAAATACAGGCCATTTACCATTTTACCATTTTACTCCGCCTAGGCTGCACTGTCGAGTGCAGATCCACTGAGCGCAGTGCAAGCTAGCAAGACAGAAGTTAAGCTCGTTACAACATGGCAATTGCCTCAACTGTACTTTTGAGTTAAAATATGTGTTTATAATTTTAATAAATGACAAATTAAAAAAGGCATGAACATTTTTTTTGTATTGAAAAAATATAAAATAATATCGAACAGTTACACCAAAGTATCGAACGAACTGTGAATTTTGTGTATCGTTGCACCCCTCAGAAACAGGTTTACCTTTTAGGTGACATGAATGAGTTGAAGGGAAGTTATGGACTGTTTCTGAGAGACAAATAACACCAGGATCCTTTTCTAAGTAGCTGACAGCTGGTAACTGTGCAGCGGCGGGTCTAGCAAAGTTTTGGCAGGTGGCCAGGTAGGGCATTAACATTTAAAATGTTTTGCTTTTAATGAATAATTATCTGAATCTTACAACCAAAGTTTTGACCTGATGTAACATGTATAGAAATCATACATATACCAACAAGACAGTGCATATCACTGTCACAACAGCGTTTATTTCCATTCAAAGGCTTTATGGCTTTTCCTATAATACCTTGTCTCTAGTCAAAATGCCCGGGCAGATTTTTTTGTCCCAGTCCAGCCCTGTCAGTAAGCTAAGCACAGACTTTTCATGCTCCTTACTCACCTGCGATCAAATCTTCTGTTTGAGAAAGTCAACTAGGCTTAAGGGCAGGGGAGGGAGAGCTTATAAGGCTTATTTAGACAGAGGATGAACTGAGGGTCCGTATGGATGTATAATAATAAATTTAAATCATGTGCAGTTACTCTAGAAGAATCCAAGAATAAATATGCAGAGCTGGAATTGAGAACAAAGCTCCCCTTTTAAAGACTGACTTGGCTGCCTACGGTATCTTATTATCTTCATGTATTTAAACAGACATTGATGTCATGGGATCAGATGTATTTCCAATACCAAACTTTAAGGAGACAGTAACATGTATATTCTTTTTACAGAACTTTATGCACTCCTGTGAAAAACTAAGTACACCTCATTCAGGAGCTTATAGAACCATCTTTACTAGCGGGAATGTGAAGTAATCACTTTCTCTATGACTTTATTAGATTCTAACATCACTGTGGGGGGATTTTTGGCCCACTCATCTTTACAACACCGTGTTGGTAGGGTGCAGGTTGACTTTGGAAGTCAAGAAAAGGAAGCAAGTGAAGGCAGGAACAGGGATTAAATATTGGAAGTTGAAGAAGGAGCAAAGCACAAAAACTGGTCCTGGGTGGTAGGGAAGATTTGCCAGATATCTGGGAAGAAGGTGTTGAAGGTTAAGGATGTGGGTGATGATCAGTGAACAGAGAGCAGCCAGTATTGGTAGTAGTAGAAGAAGAAGATGATAAACAGTAGGTAGAAGGTCTGATCTGATTGATGGATTTTTCAAGTCTTGAGGTTTGCTAAGATGCAACCAAAGTCGCTGCCATGTTCTTTTTAGGGAGACGATACTTTCTCCTGGCAGCTCTTCCTAAAAAGTAATTTTTGTAATATCTCTGAGCTTTGCTTGAGGTAATCTTGGGATGAATTTGCTGGGATGTCCACCCCTGGGAGGACTGTGTCACCCTGCTTTTACAGAGGTCAGTCCTTTTTGGGACGATCACTTAATCAGTAGCACTTGGCTCCTACTTAACCTCCAAATTGGAAGCAATAAGGCTTTACTTCATTTTTTACGAGTGCGCATTGAGTCCTGTGAAAGCGCTGTATCAAAACTATCTTCATGATGGACAAATTTAACAGTACTTTCTATAGGTAATCATCCGAACTTTTTTAGTGCATAACAGTTATTGATGCTTGATTGGGCTTAACTTTGACATGTTTTTCCTCATCAATGTGAAAGTTAGTTTGATTCTTCTTAGACAGACTGTTCAGTATCATGTTACTTTCTGAAAACTGGTGACAACATGCCTTTAAGGAGCTGCTTTCAGAGACAAAATGTCAATGCTTATGAAACATGTTTTATTGTTCTGTGGTATTCTTGCATTTTAGCGTGGGTGGATCACAATCACTATATTTAAACATATCGGCACCAGGGCCTAATAAAGGCTCAGCACCTCAGAGAGGCAAATGATGACGTTTGAACATTGTATAAGCCTGCCTTTGATGGAGCTGAACTCTCACCCTGAGCGTGTGGTGCTCCTGGGCCAGATAGGACAGGATGTGGGGGTTGAACACAGCGGCCTCCAGGAAGCAGCTCCACAGAGCAGCCAGCTGGAAGCAGAGCTGGCTGACGTCCCTGCTGATCTGCTCCGCCACCTTCTCGTGGCCTTCTTGCAGCTGAAAAGAAAAACGCAGTCCTGTAATATTTAGCTGAAAGTGTTGCATTTCAAAGAACTTCCAGAATAAAGCATGCACAAATCCAAGGCTGGGTGATTGTCCTGCTCACATATTTATACCTACAAAGAAAACAGTGTCTACAATCTGTCTGATATGAAAATGACTGTGGGCGGATTATTAATATGAAATTTATGTCCAAGTATGGAGTGGCAGTTTGCCTACACAGCGAAGAATTGTCAGATCCTAGATTGACTGGTTGGCAGCTGCTCACCTAAGCACTAATCATGACCATTTTTACTGGTATCATCTAATAGCTTCATTATACTGAAAAGCTCCGGCCTCATAAACAGATTTTATTAAATGCCCCAACATATTCTGATTAAGGCACATATCAATGCACACTGAGATGCCAGAAAAACACAGAAATTAAAACCAAATGCAGAAAAACAACCAGGGTAAAAGCACTTTAGTAGTAACAAACAGAGAGGGAAAGGAGTGAGACGGAGATCACACAACAAGCTGACAAAGACTGAAGTAGAAAACCAACTAATTGCACACAGCATGGAGAATAATAATAACAGGTGAACGCCATCAGGACAACAACAATGACGGGACAAAAAAATGAGGGAACTAAAACACTTCCTTTTTTTCAGCTAAACTAAAGGAAGTAAAATGAAATAAGTAGAAATGAAATAAGAATAGATTCCCGCACATAAACATAAAGATCACGAGAGCCTGAACTCTCTTAGTCAAGCTTTCATGTCATTTCTTTAAGGAGCCTTCAGGAATAGTTCTCCAGGATTCACTCTTCTTTGGATGTTGGCTGCTTTATGCTTTTTGGTCAAGATGAACACTGCACACTGTTAAATAGACTGGTTCTTATATAGCGCTTTTCTACTCTCCCGGAGTACTCAAAGCACTCTATACAACACGCCACATTCACCCCATACACACCCATTCACACAAGCACTATGAGAGCTTTCTAACTATCATTCATACTCTGATGGATGCATTGGAGAGCAAGTCGGTTAGTACAACACGAGGATATTTGTCATGCCAACTGGGCGAGCCAGGGGTCGAACCACCAACCTTCCAATCAGCAGCTGACCTGCGCTACCTCCTGAGCTATAGCCACACCAACACTGTTTCAGCAATGTTGAGGTCCGGGCTCTGGAGAGGCCTGTCTATGACTGATAATGTTCCACTGTGTCTATGTTTTTACTGCAGTGTGTTTGGGGTCATTGTCAAGCTAAAAAAAAAGCTGTTGCCAATCAGAACTCCAGTTGTATCTGTATATCTCTCATGACCCACTCAATGATTTGAACCCCAAACTTATAACCACTACTTATACTATCACCACCCTTCCACAGAGTCCTTTTCTGATCAGTCTTCGGATTTTTTCCTAAATCAGATACTGTTCATCTGATTTATATATCATTAGGTCTGCTACATCTTATTTTGTCCGACACTTGCTCAGTTACCTCCAATTTTTTAAGAGCACATTGCACACCATGATGAGATACGCCAAGTTTTTGACTAATAGCTCTTTGAGAATCACCTCACTGGCGTAAAAATACTATTTTATAAGTTGTCTTTGGCATTTTTTGCAGATTCATCTAAACACATGGAAGCAAATCGTGATTTTTTTCACAGGCTGCTCGTAACAAAGTGCCTATAGATAGTAAAAGTCTTTCTTTGCTAAGTTTCTGTTATGTGCGGTGAGAACACTGGCTCATCCTGTACTTGATTGCTTGATAGTTCATAGGTCAGTGTTGAGTGACTTAATAAATGGTCAGTGAGAAGGAGTGGACTAAAAATGTTGAGTTAGAATGTCTAGAAAACTTTTGCTCCAGATCACTTTAAAAATTAACACGTTTGATTCCTTAGAGGCACATAACAATATAAAGAAATAACTTTTTTAATGTGAATCTATTCTTAGCATGCTGGTGCTTTTTTGTATTAGAATAGAAACAAACAGGAAACAGCAGGTACTATGGACTAGTGACATATCAAAGTGAAAAGTGACAGAGGCTGCTTTGTTGGTTAGACTCTAAAAAAGTAATGTTTTCTTACATAGAGCTCTATAATAAAGTATTTTTGTTATTGTCAGTGTGTGCTCTGCATTGATGAGGTTAAAAATAAAATAGCGTTATGTCAGTAATTCACATACAAGTAATGGTTTGATTGATTGTTGAGTTTAATTATTTTTACTTATAGATTAACCTGCATTTTTCCTACTTTTTGTGTAATAAAATATTTATAAAGAGACAATAAGATGAGATACAGTGGGGCAAAAAAGTATTTAGTCAGCCACCGATTGTGCAAGTTCCCCCACCTAAAATGATGACAGAGGTCAGTAATTTGCACCAGAGGTACACTTCAACTGTGAGAGACAGAATGTGAAAAAAAAAATCCATGAATTCACATGGTAGGATTTGTAAAGAATTTATTCGTAAATTAGGGTGGAAAATAAGTATTTGGTCACCTCAAACAAGGAAAATCTCTGGCTCTCACAGACCTGTAACGTCTTCTGTAAGAAGCTTTTCTGTCCCCCACTCGTTACCTGTATGAATGGCACCTGTTTGAACTCATCATCTGTATAAAAGACACCTGTCCACAGCCTCAAACAGTCAGACTCCAAACTCCGCCATGGCCAAGACCAAAGAGCTTTCGAAGGACACCAGGAAAAGTATTGTAGACCTGCACCAGACTGGGAAGAGTGAATCTACAATAGGCAAGCAGCTTGGTGTGAAAAAATCAACTGTGGGAGCAATCATCAGAAAATGGAAGACATACAAGACCACTGATAATCTCCCACGATCTGGGGCTCCACGCAAGATCTCATCCCGTGGGGTCAAAATGATCATGAGAACGGTGAGCAAAGATCCCAGAACCACACGGGGGGACCTGGTGAATGACCTGCAGAGAGCTGGGACCAAAGTAACAAAGGTCACCATCAGTAACACACTACAACGGCAGGGAATCAAATCCCGCAGTGCCAGACGTGTTCCGCTGCTGAAGCCAGTGCATGTCCAGGCCCGTCTGAAGTTTGCCAGAGAGCACATGGATGATACAGCAGAGGATTGGGAGAATGTCATGTGGTCAGATGAAACCAAAGTAGAACTTTTTGGTATAAACTCAACTCGTCGTGTTTGGAGGAAGAAGAATACTGAGTTGCATCCCAAGAACACCATACCTACTGTGAAGCATGGGGGTGGAAACATCATGCTATGGGGCTGTTTTTCTGCCAAGGGGACAGGACGACTGATCCGTGTTAAGGACAGAATGAATGGGACCATGTATCGTGAGATTTTGAGCCAAAACCTCCTTCCATCAGTGAGAACTTTGAAGATGAAACGAGGCTGGGTCTTCCAACATGACAATGATCCAAAACACACCGCCCGGGCAACAAAGGAGTGGCTCCGTAAGAAGCATTTGAAAGTCCTGGAGTGGCCTAGCCAGTCTCCAGACCTCAACCCCATAGAAAATCTGTGGCGGGAGTTGAAAGTCCGTGTTGCTCGGCGACAGCCCCAAAACATCACTGCTCTCGAGGAGATCTGCATGGAGGAATGGGCCAAAATACCAGCTACTGTGTGTGCAAACCTAGTAAAGACCTATAGTAAACGTTTGACCTCTGTTATTGCCAACAAAGGTTATGTTACAAAGTATTGAGTTGTATTTTTGTTATTGACCAAATACTTATTTTCCACCCTGATTTACCAATAAATTCTTTACAAATCCTACCATGTGGATTCATGGATTTTTTTTTCACATTCTGTCTCTCACAGTTGAAGTGTACCTCTGGTGCAAATTACTGACCTCTGTCATCATTTTAGGTGGGGGAACTTGCACAATCGGTGGCCGACTAAATACTTTTTTGCCCCACTGTATGTTTGTTACTATCATACAAAGACATGAACTTACCTGTAGCTCTATTGTCAGCTGATTTAGCGTTTCTTCTACAGGCGACACATCTGTGGGAATAAAGATATTTGGGGAGTTTTAACTTTCGTTATCCTGTGACAGGGGGTCATACACACATATAGTTTGAAAATCTTATAAAACAAGTTAAGCATATGTGCACAGTTTTAGATATAGACAAGCTGAAGTGAAGGGAACAGAAATGGCTTGTTTTACTGAGCGGCTAAGAGGCTGCGCGAAGCCCCGTCTAAAAGGGCAAATACGGAAACATTTACATTCACTGCTTAAGACCATGTGATCAAACTGTGTTCAGGAAACTGGAGGTTACAATTAGCATGCTTGTACTCCACTACATATATACGAAGTTAAGGTTTTAGCGGAAATATAGTGTCACTGTACCAGAGTCGGAAAAAGGTTTACAGAATACACAACAAGTACTCTAAGTACATCAAATAATAGCAGCACTTATAGTTTAGTTTTCAGTACAGGTAAACTGTTTAATGTTAGTCCTCTATTTCTATTGGGCTGATTTTAAATTACTTTCTGACAAGGTCATTAAAATAATACTTTTTCTACAGTTTTAATCATATTTTTTTAATAATTTACATAGTCGTAAAAAAAAAAACAGTTCCTGCATCATTAAAATGTTCCAATATGTTATTTTCAGATCTCACTAGACTTTTAATGAAGAAACAGGTCCAAGGCTTTCTATATATGTGCCACCTGATTCCAGAGGAATCTGCTGCAGCTGTGGGATCTCCTTCATGAGTGCTGTGTAGTACGTGTGCAGGCCTCTGTGTGCCACCAACAGGAGGCGACAGAGTCGCCGGTGCCACGTATGAGCTCTCTGCAGGCAGTTTTCACTGGGCACATAAAAACTTCCCTGAGGAGAAGGACAGAGGAAATGTCAGCTACTGTGTAGGTCACAAGTCACCTCTCAAGTACAATGTCCTCTTTTAATGACAAACATGTACACATACTTGAACTTAACAGGCTCTACTATAGCCTGGTTTGAAGGTTTGTTGCTCTGCCCTCTTAGTAATAGAAGCTTACTTTTGCAGTCACAATAACTCCTTGGAAGATCTGATACAATAAAACAAATGCCTCTTAAACACAGCTAGCTGTGAGCTGCAAAAGCAGATCAAGACATTTATGTGGCACATGTGGATGTATGGCAGCCCTTTAGGGCCTTCAGAGGTCCCAGGTGTGGGAACTTGGCCCAAGAAGCAAAGCACTGTTTGGAGAATAGTCTTTTTAAAATCAGTGCAACAATCTGTATGAAATAGTATTTAACTATGCTTCACATTACATCCACTGAACTAGAATCAAACGTCCAAACACAGGTCCTTTGTTTGTGCCTGTAGGTAGATATGGTTTTGAGTAGATGAGTCATCCCCCAAATAGTGCCCAAAAAATTGCATCTGCGTCAGGAAAGCACCACCATCAGTTTGGTAGCTGGTGTAGAAAAGTTATTTTTCATACCATGTTATTTTGCACTTCATCCAAAAGAAGAAAACTGAAACTCAGAATGTAAAGGGTGCGAGTCATCAAGTATAACAAAAACAACTAACCCCTGTCAGTGTCTGCTGTGGCTCACTCATCTGCCTGCCAGCCCATTTACCACTGAGTGTTTCTTTCTTACATAAATAAGTGTTTGCTAAAATGTAGGTGAAAAGCTGCTTGACGAGGAACCAGCACATAAAAAGAGAAATAATAAAAACAACAAGATCTGGTAGCTCAAGTACAAACCTCTGCTTTCTGATCATGGGCTGTAATATGGGCCTTTGTTCCAGCAGATGGCTCTCTAACAATGAAAGACGGGCTCTAGCTGTGCTTCACCAAAGCCGTTAATAGCATTTGCTGGCACTGTGCAACCAACTACAAATCACCAAAGCCTTGAAGTCTTCTAGAAGAGACAGTGGTCCAAAAAGACTGTATCACTTTAGACGTGAGTCATCACAGTATGCCTACAACCATCCATGGTCCCTGACCCCAAACACTCATCAGAGTTCTTCCCACCCAGTGCCGAGATTTTTGGCTGCCTCTGTGGAGCGTAGAGCTCCAAAAGGCATGTGATGCCTGAGTATCAGGACATACTGTAATTTCCCTCGAGCTAGTAAAGTTGCCGGCCCTATCATCATACCTGTGCACACTCTGTAATTGCTCCAGTGGAGTATACCCGAACCAGGAAGGAACACCTGTATGTTTACATCCATAATTCTCTTTAGCTTTATAGAGGCCCGCTGGGAACAGTCTGTAAGCGAGGTGCACCGAAAAATAGCTTTTTCCCCCCTATAAACTAGTCATTATCCTAAAAGCACAGTTTCTCTGCGCACTAACAATGGTTAAAATCTGCCACAGTTCACCTGATGTCGATTTCTGCTTCTGTTTGCTGCTTGTTTATGGCTATGGAGCCGTTTACTTCTGAAGCATGCAGGTAGCGTTTCATTCCACAAAGAAACACCACATTTTAAAAAGTCTTATCTTACAGCAGAAGCACAAGATTTAGATAAAATGACACATGTTAAGGGGGAAAGTGCTTGAAACTGAAGCGTAGCCGCAGGTAAAAAGCTGTAAATAAATAAAGGTGAAAGAGTCTGCAGCGTTGTGCGCAGCTTTCACCTGCAGCTATGTGGTACGTGGCGCTTGCAAGCACAACTCATTACTGTGATCAAACGGAACCCCCCCGCTTGGCTAAACGCTGAGCTTATTAAAGCGCCCAGCCAGGGGTGGGAGTAAAAACCGGGAGGAGGAGAGGCAAGGTGGCGTGGGGGCCTGGGAGCTCATTAGGATTTACTGTGCAGACCGTGACGTTCACGGAGACCTGAGAGATGCATGTTATAAAACCTGAGGAAAAACTCTTTGTACCTTATGTTGGTGTAATTACCAAATATACACAAGAAAGCTAAACTCGGTAAGGAGCAACAGCCCCAAAATATAATTTTTGGATATGCGGTGATACCTGAAAACAGCAGCAGTGAAACTATCATAGATTCGAGTTGTGTTGGGAGTACACCGCTGCATTGGGTTCTGCAATTCTTGGAAGACTTGAAAAAGGTGACACTTTTTGTTTCCTTTTGTCTGCTCAGTACTGTTTGCTCCGAGTCCAAAGAGTCACGAGGACAGGCTAGCTGCTTGATAGTGCAAAGAGATACTGTGTGGCTCCTTATCTGTAAACTATGCAAACTAGTCTAGACAGGAATCTATGTGAGATTAAAACTATCATTCACCCGTGCTTTCACAGCATTCACTGCATTGTAACATATTGAAATATAAAACATTTTCTTCTAGTTTTAAGAAGTGCATGTAACTTTATACATGAATCTTCCATTTACAGGAGAAATGATGGTAAATAAGTGGCACTGTGTCTCAAATGCACCCACACAGTGGATCGACAAATGCACAAAACCTTTTTATGAGTCTTTTGGAAAAAAGAAATTGCTGGAATCACCACTCTGATTTTTAATGATATCTTTTCACACTGGACCCTCTGATGAGGCCTTTTCGGGCCCGCTTCCCATACGTTTGACACGCCTGCTGCATACTGGTTGTGTCTCCGTACGGCTGCAGATTTCTCACTTTTATCTGCGAGCTGTAGGGCTTGTTAACCAAAGTGCTGCATTCTCTCCTATTGACTGACAGCTAGCTACACACTCACAGAATCAAGGCTAATTACAAAACTAAAGAAAGAAGTTGTTGAGTCACAATAACGAACATGAGTCATGTGTGTCTTTTATCACCTGCTACTATTGAATACAGCTTTTTACTAATATACGCCGAGGTGAATAAAAGGCAATAAAATAAATTTGCTATAGGCCATATATGATCATGATTAGTAATTATGATAGATTATTATTTATTTCATTGTGAATTAAGTGCGCTATAAATAAGCCAGAAGCATGAGAGACAGCACCATCATTTCCAGTGGGAGTTCCTATCAATTCCAGATGCTAAGCCTGGAAGCCCACAAGCCTGGGCAAGCGGCTTCAACAAATAGTATGAAACACCACAGCGCTGCACAGTGATAATCACCACGTTGGCCTCTGGTCTTAAAACCTACAGGATTCTGCATAGTGCCAACAAATGACTGATTCCGAAGGACAGACAAGGTCTGGAATCTGTAATCCAAATCAGGACGACTCCCTTCCCAGCTCAAAATCCCGTTGCTTCTGGATGACATGCCCAAGCAAATCCCGGCTAAATCTGTCGGCCTCTGTCCTAAACCTTTCTGTTTACGTCATCGCTTGGCATTTAGCTGCTCGCTCACAAAAAGAAGAGAACAACCAGCTCAAAGGGAGACATTTGTTTTCAGCTTTGTGAGACAAAATAGGCTTTGACTTTGTGTGACTTTCTATTTGAAAGCAGCTGAACCGCTAAAGGTTAACACACCTCAGAGATGACAGGTTTGCAGTAGCCAGCGCCGAACACGAGGTTCTCTACAGACATGGCGGACGGGTCGTTTGTGCTCTCTGGCGAGCCCTTCCCAAGCCAGGAGCCCTTTCCTGTACGGGCAAAGCTGGAGAGAGGGCAGGGATGACACAACAGGGGCAAAGCATGAATAATGTTTGTGTTGTATTTAGTGTTTGTGACTCTGAAGGAAGACATGAACTGAGAAATAAGAGCAGTGCTGCTGCAATCAGTCAAGTGCTGCAGTAATCTATGTAATGCATGTTGGAACATCGACTATGACACTGACGGCTGAATTCATCAGATGAGTGTTTGGAAAATTATTCATTCAGCTCGCCAAGAGATACATTATATATCATATTATAAGATGTGCCAGCAGTTCAAGCTCACGTTCTCGCCTGCTTGATTGTATGGGTTTCATTTCAGTTAAATTTTTCACTTAAAAAATTAAAACCTGCTCATTGCAGATGGTTGACCTTTTTTCTTGAACACATCTCCAAACAGCATTCAAAGCCATAGATTACAAAATGAATGGCTTATTTATAAAGAAACAAAAATGAATCCAGGCAAAGTTTGGATAACGGATTAGCAGATTGTGCAGTGAAAAGAATAGCTGGGCTCCTGAGATCATACCAAATCAGATACAAATTTGTGTAATGTGAAGATTCGGGGTCTGCAGGATGCGAAACAGTTGCAAGCTTTCCAGACTTTACCTGAGCAGGGGCTGATGTAAGGCAACCAGTGAAGCGTGGATGGAGACAGAAATGACTGACAGGTGGAAATAGTCGAACATGACAGGGACGTGGTGGTGGAGGCCTCTTCGCGGGTGGAAATGGAGGCTGAGGGTCCGACTGCTGATCAAGGGGACAGTCGCTATATCAGCCAACCTGAGGGAGTAAAAACAAAACCCAACTCTTTAAGTGAAAATCGTCCTTTTTTGCCATCGTCCATAATGTTTGCAGCTGTTCCATTAGAATGGCTCATGTAGCAAAGGACAGAATAACTAAACAACATCATTGATGGAAGTACTCAGATGTTTTAATTAGATAATGCTACACTGTTCTCCGTTGGTATATTAAATTAATCAGGAAACACTAATGAAAATATTTACAGTTAAAGTTTTTAATATGACGAATCATAACTGTTATTTATGTTATGAGTAGACTGTTAAAACTAAGCAGAATTTCAATGCCTGCTTTTTTCAGCACTGAAAATGAGAATGAAATAATACATAAAAAATTAAAATCTGATAATCTTTGTATCTGTGCCAGAGAGAGCAGATTAGAAGTGGTTTTATTGCTGATAGTAAAAGTGTGACCCTGGAGCGCCTAAAACTTCACATTAAAAGGAGTGTCTCTTTGTTAAGTGAGTGGGAAATATCAGGGCAACTGCCTTTAGCAAGTACCAGTTTTAAATAACTGGGAAAGCTGCTCACTCATAATCCAATATCAACAATGATGATACAATCTAAATATTTCTTCTTCTTCCTTTTGTCCCAAGCAAACATACAAACCCCTGCAGTCATGGATCGTATGCCGTATATTTGTGATCAGGTGCTTAAAGTGATGTCTAGCAGCCAAATGGGAAAGTCGCTCACTTCACATCTCAAATACACACCAAACACATATTTTCAAAGTGGTTCAGAAACTTACTGCTGCTCATTGTCAGTGAAATGAAGATCCAGCTTCAACTGAAAATCCACCTCACTCAAGGCCTCCTCCACCTGCAAATGGGAACGATAAGGATTGTTGATGCATAAATATTGAAAGACCTTGGGCACAAAAGAATCATAATCATAATCTTTGTATCACAGAACAAACCAAAAAAAACATGTAGACAGGTCAAGTTCAGCTACCTCAACTGGTCCCTGTCTGCCAAGGTGACCACGCCCCTAACTACAGTGTCCAGATGTATACAAATCTGTCCGTCCACACAGTTATTATGGTGGGGAAACTTTCCATAGAAGCCAAATCCCTTTTTACCAGGTTTCTAAACATGCTTTTTTGTAAAATAACATAGAATTGTAACTGCACCTTGCTAATCAAGCTAGTTAGCAATAGCTGATAACCAGAGATGGGCAGTAACGCGTTACCGTAATCTGATTACTTTTTTCAAGCAATGAGTAAAGTAAGGCAAGTATTGCAAAAAAAACTAATTAGATTACTGTCACTTTCCTGTAAGCACACTGCGTTACTGTGTTAGTAGACCATGATTTTGTTTGTGAGAGTGTCTCATGACAATTACGTAAAAGTGTGCGACGTCCGTGACAGCAACAGACGTGTGTAGATCAATAATGGATAATATGGAGAGCGGGAGAGAGTACGACTGTGCAGCGTTTAAAGTATGGACGTACTGACATTACTTTGAGCTTGATTCCGTAAAAAGTGACAAAAACATTAGCATCTGCTGTACACTCAGCGTGGGAAGAAAACTTCTTTCTACAGCAAAAAATTTAACTTCAAATCTGAGCAAGCACCTAGCACGCTGCCACGGGAGTGTGAAATTCACAGAGATCCTCCCACTGACATGACCGCTGCAGCACTGGGCAAACCTCCAGGTGACCATAGATATAAGAGCGACAGGACTTAGTGCCGCTAAAACATTATTTTATGTTATATGCTGGAATATGCAAAAAATAGGTTTAATTATTAAAAAAAGTTCAAGTCAAAGACTGTTTCATATAATTACATTTTTGCTTAATGCAATGTGCATAAAGCTAAAAGATTAAAACTAATAAAACAAGTTTTATTAATAAAACAAGTTTTATTAGTTTTCACTTGATTCAATTTTATATGATGGATTATGCAGAAAAAATAGAATTGGGCTGAAAGGTCTATTGCTTTAGTATGTATTTGGGTTGTGTATCATGTAACTAAGTAATAAAGTAACTATTTACTTCTGAAAATAAATATCAGTAAAGTAATGGGATTACTTTCTTGGAGAAGTAATCGGTAACTAATTACTTTTTTTAAGTAACTTGACCAACACTGCTGATAACACCCAACAGCTTCCATCCTGACACAATGGCGAATGCAAAACTGAGACTTCAGAACGGAAGTGCAACAAATCAGTGCAAGAGGCCGTTGGGTGTTTCACACAGAAGACTAGACTAGTGTTCATATCCAGATTTAAGCAGCACAGGTAGGCTGGTAAAAGTCAACGTATGTAGATTCTGATATTTCACAAAAACATATATTTTTTTATAAATGCCATTTCTAGATGACAGGGTTCATTTAACATGTTCAAAAATCTCCCAGAGGTGGATGTGACAGCTGTAGCCTCAGCTTTCACATTATCTTTGCACTTATCAAACCATACGGCAGCCACTTGTGCTCTGTGGAGAAGGATCTGACTCTCATTTATTTACTGTCACTCACGTGAATGGAGAAATTCGGAATTAATGAAGGGGAACGGCCATCACACGGTACCAACAAGAACATGATGGATTTGCTGCTATTTGGCACAGAAGCTAATGTAACCAACCTTGTTTGCAATTCTGATTTAGCCACTTTAGTGTTCTCTTTGATTAACTGTTTATGTTCTCTGTATTCCGGCATTTATGTCTTTCATGTGGGCTGAAAAAATCAATTACTCTCATGTTCAAAGTGCGGTAGAAAATAAAGGCATAAATCTGAACAACAAAGTGAAAAACGAAAAAGAAAACGATATTAGGAAACTACAAAGCCGGGGCCAAAAATGGATGCAACAGACTCTTCTGAGGATTGGTGTGCAGCGCTGTTAAATTTTAATAGAAGTAGTTCCACTTTTGTAGCGCTTACAGTAAACGTATAAATCCATCTGATATTGATGGTGTGATTGATTAAGAATACATCGGGTGTGCACAGGGGAAATGAGAGGCTATTTTCGTCTGCGCTATCTGTAGCTGTGAACAGCAGATAACCTCCGGAAGGTTAATGAGCGGGGAGCCTTCGGGAGAGCTTACAGATGAAATCTGATATGCCTTTAAGCTCTTCTGTCTCCACACCTCCACAGCAACACCTACGTTTAATGAAAATTTCTAAAATTAGTTATCATGTGAGACAGAAAATCCACATTCTGGCAGAAGCAGGAATCCTTCCACAGTAAACTAGGCGTATACACCACATGTTAGGGAGCAGCTGAGCGACGGTTTAGAGTACTGTCAGCGTGTGAGCTACGGCTATCAAATGCATGATTAGCTTCAAATGAGGCCATCTTAACACTCCCACGTCCCAGCATCAAGCCCGTGTCACCGCTGTCACTGCTGATCAATTTGAGCTCCGGTGGCTCCCACAGGCAAAAACGGGCAGAGTGGATTCTCAGGGTCACGCCCACAGTAAAACAGAACATCAATAACTGTCAGGTAGGTTTACACACCTGATCAGCTGAACTAAATATGGCCGGTCTGGGTGCACAGGCACAGTCTTTCAGTTACATAACATTAATTTCACGGAACGAGTCTACGAGCTCAGTGACCCTCGCAATGGTTGAGTGGTTATTATGATTAGCACAGAATTCCTTTGAAAAAGGCAATTAACCTTTTCCACTGAATAGCTTTTGTTATCTTTCAGGGAACCAAACTCCTGTCAATCATTTCATCACATTTAAAAACCGCTAATGCCTCCGTTAACAAAAAAAACTATAGTGTGTCCACAGACCCTTAAAGAAAGTATTGGAGACAAGTTCTAGGCCTGAAAATGAAAGCCAGCTGTCAAAAAGTTGAAAAGTTCAGTTCTTCTAATATTCCACTTCAGACCTACTCCAAAATAAAATCAGTGCCCATTTAAAAAAATCTGTTACTTACCACTAACTCTTTCTGGAACAGTTCATGCATGTAGCTAACCAATTAGCAGCCATTTAATAGTTAATTTAATATGACCAATGCAATCGCAAAAACAGTTGCTGTGTCTGAGGTCAACTTAGCTTTCAATAAGCTTTATTACATTTTCTGGGTTCATAAACATTTAAGAGGAAGTTCTGAACTGGATTTCCTTTAACGTCTATCCAAGTATCCGGGCTACACTGGTAGCCTCAGAAAATTAGCTAACGGCACCAAAGGGCAAGCCATCAGACTGACCAGTAGTTTCAAAGATTAGAGCTACATTAACTTATAAGCTTTGTTTATTTAAATGCATTTTTATCCCTGTTATAGACATCACATGAAATGTTTACCCAGAACATCAGTGCAAACTTCTAAGAATATGGCAGCTGTAACTGTGATCAGTCTGCAAAAATCACAGATCTGTTGCTGTCTTCATACACAACTACTTCCATTTCAGCCACAGTTCATAGATCTGAAGTAGAAATTCAGAAATTCCTCTGCTGCATGACGACACTTTAATTTCAATTTGCTATACAGTAGCTGCCCGGCAATCTTGTTTTTCAACAGGAATCTATAATCAGAATGCAAACAGTTTATATAAGTTGAGTCGAGTCCCTACCTACGTGTCACTGACAAGACTGAGTCCGATTGAAAGCAACATATCGGCAATCCGTCTGCTTTATTTGCAAACCTTCGCCTTCATCTGGATGAGCGGGACCGCAGTTAGTCTGAGTCGGACTGCAACTGTTTGGAGATAGGTTGCCTCCTGCCAGGTGGCCTGTGCAATCGTCAGGTGAGGGTGTTGCGCACTGACAATTACTTACAATTGGTTCCCAATAGCAAAACAATTTAATGCAACCACTGGGCGCCAATCGATTGTTCCTAATCGCAAGGAGGTTGCTGCCCTATTTTCATTCTACAGTCAATGATGCTTTATACATCTTAAGCTCTGTTAGACAAACCTTACAAGTCAATGTTTCCAGAAAGTACATCTTTGCAAATTGAGCTGTCTTTGGCCAAAGAAATAGAACGGCTCCAACACCCCTGCTTTAAATCTATACAGCTATAGACAGATAGACTATATATTTTGCAGGTGTTCAGACTGCAAAATATATAGCACTGTAGTTTTTTATCTTTTATTCCCTGTTGTGTAAAATATCTGCTGTGATTAAGTGGAACGAATGTGTGTGTTCTGAACAAGGAGTATTGTTTGTGTCAGATGATAAAAACAACAAGTGCAGAAGGGAACAGAGAATGATGAAATCCATTAATTACGGGCCATTTAATATGCTGTAAAGCTACAAGTTGCTATGGAATAAATAAAAAAAGCGAGCAAATGGCAATCAATCCACCCCCCCCCCCTTTCAAACTGGATATTTGTCTGTGTGTGTGCAGAAAATGTCACCGGCATGACTCACCCGTTCTCCGTCCAATAGCAGGTGGACTTTGAAGATCATACAGTCATTCACCGCAATCTCCTCGTTTCTGTACAGGATCTGAAATATCCGGCTGAACACGGTGCCGTCGTAAACCCCCGCAGAGCTGAAGCTGCACTCTCCTAATGTGGGACGCAAAAGCACAGTGACAGCAAGTGCAATTAGTATCCACATGATATGATAAGACATAGATCCGATAGACTAAAACAAGCATTAAACACCAATGTTTAACTGATAACAGGAGCTTTCTCAGAGCTCACTGTCATGACTACAAACAAACAAAACATCACTTTATCTTTGCACAGCATCAACAGGTTTGTGAGGACATTTGCACATATTTACAGGCACTCAGAGGCAAGCATCTACGTTTAGCTCTAGAACCAAGTGATAAAATCTGTAAATGAGTTTTGGGCCAAGAACGCTGAAAAAAAAAGAAATCAAGCAGCAAAATGGAAACATAAAAAACTGCAGTTCTTCATGTGATCACTTAGACTGGTTCAGAAAGCAGGTCAGCGCACACTGTTAACAAAAAAAAAAATCTATGAGTAGGTTCCCTCTAAACCTGTATTCACACTGGCTGCGGATGCTAGAGAAAAAACCTTCCTGCAGTTGTATTGATCAGTTCAATTCAGAAGTTCTTCCACAAATAGCGAAGTAGTTGCTGCATGATGGTAATTTAATTGCAAAATCCCACATGTACCTGGCAACGCTCTGTTATATCGGAATACATATTGTAGAATAGAACCAGAGTCACAGGTGAGATGCAGACTGACTCGGGTTGACTGCAACATTGGGTGATCTGTCAGCTTTTATTTGCAGCTACCTCGAAACACCTGAAAAATTGTGATGCAAACAGGAAACAGAGAATGTTCAGTGTCAGTGTAAAAGCTGTTGGTTTCAGCAGTAAGGAACAACATTTACTTTGAAAGGTGAACATTCCCCATTTCATTAATCCATGGACAAATGGCACGTTTCCCATGCAAACTATGGGCAATCGTGGCAGTCTGTTAGCAACCAAAGCAATCACAGTGAGGCTGTTGGTGCAGCAGTCAATTCCGCCCAGGGCCAGCCAACAACCTCCAGAAACTGCTCTGGAGTTTTTCTTAGCCAAGTTACCGCTTGTCTCTAGGCTTGTTTAACTAAAGCAAGGCAAAGCAAACAGCTGTGGGCTGTTTTTCATATTTAGGTCTATCGATGTTGCTCACATCAAGTTCAACTGATAAACTTTAAAGTCCTTTAAACTTCTCGGTGTGGGAATGCAGAGCCAGTAGTACCTTTAAATTCACATATGTTTTCAAGCACAAGGGAAAACTAATAAATTGGATTTTATGTGCAAAACTTAGGTCACACATTTGCCCCCAAAACTCACACGATCTCAGAGGCAGCCCATTGTTTCAACTGCCATCATCGTCCACGTCGCAGCACTTTGGTGTGCGACGCGGTGGCTGTTTACTGTGTGCTACTAGCGCATTTTTCCCTGGCAGCACTGCAGAGCTGCTGTCCAGCTGTGAGCCGTGAGAGGTCTTTGAAATCCCCTGCTGAGGTTGTGCTCTTTTCTGTCTCGGTCTTACTCTCCCTCTCTCTGCAGGCCTCCTCCCGATAATGCTGTCACTACTTGCAGCATCAAGCAGCCCCAGCCAGGGTGACGGATGTGTGGAAGCACGAGTGCTGTCAAAGGCTTGGTGGATGTGTGGCACAGACAGCGTAATCCCTCTGGGGATGTACTTTCTGGGGTAGGAGTTGTTGCGCGGTGTTAGCACGGTCTCCTTACAGTTGCATGAATGTGACTTTGATGTTCTTGTTTTTATTTTGTTTTTGTGTAGGTTTCAAGCTCCTGTTTCAAGACACATAAGCAGATTAGAAACTAGACACCGTGGGCTGTCATTAACATAAATTATCCTCTGTGTCGATTTGACCTGTGAAGGACTCATCGTTTCCCTCGGGAGCCTCCGTGCTTCACAAACGCTGGATTTCTCCCTTCATGTGGCCAGAATCACTAAATCAACAAACTGCACCTGCTGCAGTGGCTACTCTCACACGCTCACAGATATTATACTTCCCTTTCAATGCCTGTTTGTTCTACAGACTTGATTAAATGTTACAATACGTGTCGAGGGACTTTCAGTGATAAGGCCTTGATAAGAACGCAGCTTAACTGAAATAACAGCTTTGACACATCTAGCAGTGCTGTGCACACTTGAGGTGGAAAAAACACTAAACCACCCGTAAAATGCAATATAACAATATTATGAACCCTTCTTTCATAAGATTGAAGATCAGTTAAGATGGAAACTGATAATCGGTGTAACACTGTATTGTTTATAGTTTGTTTATACAGAACTGGCACTAAATTGGCTGTAAGCTATTTGTCATGGCAGTCACATGAGGCTGTAGAAGAAAAGACCTTTAAATATAGTATATAACATTTTTTAAAAGTTGCATTTTCTTACACATTTGGTAGAACACACTCACACACCATATATTATATATATAATATACATTATATATATATACATACATATAATTTAAGACTTACAATATAAATATATTAAACTGTAATTTTGCTGGTATCTAACGCTAATTGATAAAAAATAGTAAAAATAGTAAAAATAGTAATATCATAATCTACTATAATAACACTACTTATTTTAAATGTAAATATTGTCTATGTCTATATGTTAGCCCTGCGACAGACTGGCGACCCTATGACAGCTGGGATAGGCTCCAGCGCCCGCCCCCGCGACCCTGAAAAAGATAGGCTGTAGTGAATGGATGGATGCCTATTCTTAAGGAAATATTAAGCATCATCAATCCCAAGGTATTTTTTTTACTCAGGCCGACAACATCTCAAAATGAAAGTGTTCTTATTTGAAAGTAAAATGACAATATTTTTGATTGAATCAATATCGATGAGAGGGTGGCACATGTTGCCAGCCCCTCCCAGGGAGTTAGATTTACGCCAATTAACTGAAGGAGCCTTTAAAACTCACACAGGCAGTTCAAAACATGTCAACAGGAAGGCTCAAGCTGACCCACATGTTCATTGACAGAATCTGGTAGCTGTAAGCGGCAGTGCTGACCACTGTTCCACCGTGCCATAAACATCTTGGTTTTTTACTCCCAGTTTTGACCAGTTTCTTTGTCTTTTTTCTGGACTAGTCGTCCAGAAATTTGTAAGAAGCTAAACCTACCTGACACAAAATTACCTAGCATCATCAAACTAACTACATATTCACATGCCATCAGAAATCACTCGGTTCTGACACTCTTCTGGTGTACTGTGCTTCTCACAGGTACTGGACTGTTATCACATCCTGCACATTAAAACCTGCTGAAACGCCCTTCAGCTTTAGCCACAGTGCTTCTGTGCTGGAAATAATCAGCTTACAGCCTCTGCTTTGCATCTGCTGTGTTTGTGTGTGTGTGTGTGTGTGTGTGTGTGTGTGTGTGTGTGTGTGTGTG
>NW_005187779.1:185087-200492 GCF_000239375.1 Pundamilia nyererei | reverse complement strand
TGTGTGTGTGTGTGTGTGTGTGTGTGTGTGTGTGTGTGTGTGTGTGTGTGTGTGTGTGTGTGTGTGTGTGTTCGTGTTCTGCCTATCAGTAAAGCACACAGAACTCGCCACACAGATTTGCTCCTCATGATATTAATAAGAAAGGGCATCTTAGCCGGTGCACCGTAAACAACACTCCAGTTCTCCCAGTTAACATTCTGACTTGAAAATCCTAATCTTACTGCGCATGAATCACAGTCATTAAATCCTCCAGCTGAGTGTGTGGCACGATCCTTCACAAGTAATTCATTTTTTTTCTGAAGGGCACAGACAATTGAAATGTCAAGCACACGCTTTCAAAGAGGACACAGTAAGGGAATTGTATGATGAATGTAATTGTTCTATCTGTGGCCAGAATGGCAGCTTTATGTTTATGATTCAGTCTGTGAGGTATGCAGGCTCAGTGCATGACCTTGTGGAAAGAGCTGCAGAGGAGGGGAGGGCCGCAGCCTTCCAATTACAATATGCATGCAAGATCTTCACTGTAATATACGTAGCTGCAGTGTTTCTTGCTGTCTACATATGTTAATGGCTGGTGAAACATTGCAGTGTAGTCAGCAGCTTAGATATTAGTGCATCAAAAATGCACTATACCAATCTATATCAAGTGCTAATCAAATGTATTTGATTATTTGATCATCAGAAAGTGTCACGCCAACTATTAAAGCAAAGGTTTTGGCCGTTTGCTGCTCTGTAGCGTTCAGGTGAGCATTAACACAATGGAAAAATTGTTCACGGAGCGGATGACCCAGCAAATACACCCCAAGATCAGACCATAAAATTCTCAGAGAAACTGCAAAAAACCTAAGAGCTGCATTTCAGACTCCACAGAGCTCAGTTAGTGTCAGACGTTAAAGCTCATGATAGTACAAATATATAAAATATTGCTTATATAAAAGAATATTGCCCAGAGAAAGTCTCTTCTCTCTAAAAAACAAAACAGGACTGAATGGCTTAGGTTTTGCAAAGCTGCATTAAACACAGTATATCAACAAAACAGCCCATGCCAGCTGTCAAGCATGATGGTGGAGGGATAATTATTTTAACTTGTTTTGCAGCCTCAGGATCTGGAAACCTTGAGTCAACCATGAACTCACAAACATGAGCATATATCAAAGTATTCTAGAGTCAACGAGACGCCATCTGTCTGACAACTAAAGCTTGGCCCGAATTAGGTTATGAAACAAGATAATGAAACCAAACACAAATGTGAAAGTCTAGACATCAGCCTGACTGAAATGCTATGGCGGGACCTTAGACTAGCTTAGACTAGACTAGCTTAGCATGCTGGAGTTTTCCTTACTGTATATGAAGAAGTATTTTATAAAAAACGCAATTTGTGAATTTGAGGAAAGTTACATGTTTAAAACAAATCATGAGCTCAAGCATCTACAGTCACCTGTAGTTTGGGATAATGTGTGGGCCTACAGTTGTGTAAACGGGTAGCATTCTGTCAAGACACAAACTGTCAATACTTAAGCAGCTTTTAGGTGAAAAGACTGAATAGTAAGCACCATTAGGCACCTCTAAAAATGAGTTACATTATTAAATACATTTGTGTCAGCTAATCTGAGCTAAAGTAACAAAACTGAAGCCTCCCCTGTCTGGAAAATGATCTACCTCTTTCTTTACAACATGTAAAAAAGCTGATCCTCCAGGATTCAGCAGCCCTAAAAATAGACAAACCGCTATTCTTCATTTCTATTCAACTTGACATTATAGTGGCTACTTGGAACCAGCAGTAATGAGGGAGCAAGAAATTCTTCTTAATCAAAAACCCCGTGCCTCCTGTCACTGTGTTTTAGGTGAAAACACTCACACATCATCTTTACAATCACGCACGCATGGACGGCTTGGTGTTGCTGGTGGTGCTGTCCTCTATAGCAGTGAGAACACTGACAACAGCTACATGCCTGAGACTAATATCCTGCTCCAAAAGACCAAAATGCCCTCACAATCTAAAACATCCTAGTGAAAACAGTAGGCTGCACTGTCACAAGTACAGCTGGTGTACACACACACGCACACATACACACACTGCTCCAGTCATGATAGGCTAAAAATAGCCAATATTGAGAATCAGGATTGGCAGTGAAACAGCTTTCTGCAACGCCACAGATCCACATTTTGACAGTTAGGTAGGTTTGGAAGCCTTCAGTCACAACCTATGAATACAAATATGGACGCAACAGAAGAAGAATATTTCATGATCTTTGAGGAACCTGAAAGTAATTGTGTATTTGTATAGGAATGAAGCATTCAATGTTCACAAAACTTTCACTACAGTGTATTTTTTGGTGATTGTTTACACTTTTTTTTCTAATTAAGTAGGAAACAAATGTGTTTTAGAAATTTAAAGAGCTTTTTCAATACATGGACATTCTCCTTAAGATGAGTTTTTCTATTATGCAGCACAGTGCAGCTTTAAGCCGGCTTTGCCCTTTTCAGCCTTGAATCCTTCTTGTTACAAGACTAAAGACTTTCCCTCAATAACTGGAAATCCAATAAAATTTTATTAAACGTTTAAGAGTTATTGTTTGAAATGTTTCAAAGCTATTTTAGATGCCAGATATTCTGCAGGATGAGTCACTCAGTTTTTAAATCCTAAATCACATCGGTAAGACAGGGCCATAAAATTCCCAGACAGCGCTCTCACTCTCTACAGATCCTGGATAGCTGGCACAGTGGTGGGACTACTTACTGTTTACTGTAACCTTTTGTAAATTTCTGTCTTTTATCCACAATAGCAGTGAGAAATTACAGTGCATTTGGAGACAAATCTGAGTACTCAGCAGTCAAATTGTTGGTTGTTTTATTTTCCTATTGTCACTATTATTAGTATTATTATTATTATTATTATTATTATTATTACTATTATTAAAATTATCATCTGTCATCTGTTGACAGCTCTACGTTAAGAAAACAGTCACATCTTTAATTTATACTTTTTTAAATATAGACATCAAAATTTTATATTCAATTTTTTAATATGGTGCCAATTTAAGGTGGTTTAAATTCTTAGGTAAAGATAGAGGACCACATGTTGAGACAGTCCCTAATGGTAGGGAGAAAAACTGCTTTTAATAGGAAGAGACATCAGGCAGGCTCAGGGGTCTTCAGCTGACTAGAGAGTAAGGGGCAAAAGACGAGAAAAAGGAGGGCATGCAATAGCAGCATATAAATGCAAGGGGAGTCAAAGTATGTGAGTGACAGTGGTCGATGCATCATAGGAAGCCTACAGCAGCTTAATGGTTCAGGATTTCCAGAACCAGCCTCAACAGTAAGCTTTAAACAGGAAAATTGGAGACCTAATCATAAAAGTAGAGAAGGCGTCTGTCTTCTGAACCCAAACTGGGAGCTAGCTTCACAGGGACCTCCCATTCTACTTTTGGAAACTTGAATTATATGCTAGAAGAATACATTTAAGATCAATTCTGGATTTAACAGGAGCAAATAAAGAGGTATGTGAGAAATATTAGCTGTCCTTCTAGTCCCTTCTATCATTCATGCTGCAGCATTTGGGGTCACTTAGAGGCTTTTCAGAGTGCTTTGAGGACGAAGAATTTGAATGTTCCAGCCAGCTTAGAAGTTTAGAACAACTGCATCAATTATTCTTTCAGGATCACTCATAGACAGATGTGCAGATGAATGAAGACTAGTTTAGAGATTTGATTAACCTCTTATATCCCTGCAAGGTTCAAATCTTGTCCTTTGTATCCAATTTATACATGTCTGATTTGAAGATCTTAGAAGAATTGTGAAACCAAGAAACATCTAAGTGACTTGATTTGAAGGGTGACATCTACTTTTTCTTACTTGCATGTTACTGAAATGTAATCTAATGCTACATGTTTCACTAGTCACCACTGGGCAGGGCTCGCAAGATATCTCGGGTCGGGCGACCGGAATCTATCTCAGCCCCGCCCGTCGGGCTATATGATTGCCCGATGGGCGGGGCTGAGATCGATTTTTATGACTTATTTTGTGTGCGAGGAAAACTCTTTGTTTACCGGGACAAATTTGAATCTATCAGACAGATGCTGAAGTAAAGTGTTTTTTACAAATTGACTCAAATCTGAGACCATTACTGAGATCATTAGTAACCTTCACTAGTGCTGTTTTTTGCTATGATGCGTTCTAAACCTTCACTTAAACTCTTTGTTTATTTGAAGAGTTTCAATTGATCAGCTTAAAAGACTCTGGTACTACAATACTACAGGTGTTCACAGCCAGGCCACGTAGAAATGACTGCAGTGTACAGAATCTTATTAAGCTTTAGCTAATATTTTTCATGAAATATTAACTATATTCAATATTCAATCTTTTTCAAAAAACAAAGTGTGTTAACTCAAAGGTTTATTTGGTCTAATTTTATCATGTCTGGTAATTTATTAATGCAGGTAAATTTGGAGTCTGTGTGCTGTTTCTCAATGCAATTTACCTTTAACTGTTAGAAAGTCATTCAAACAAGTTTAAAAAGATCCAAAACTGTATGAAAAGATCGATCAGAAATGACCACAAAACAGCCAAACATGGTTGTAAAAATATTCAAAAAGAGAAAAATGGTGAAGCAACACAGAACAACCTTTGTAGTCACAAACTACACACAGAGAACAACACTATATATGAAAGCACAATGACTAAAGGGTGATGCCAACTAACTGCTGAGAGACACCAAATGGCCAGAAAGGGACAATGAAGGAATTAAAATGTGACGGAAATTGACCATGAAAAAGCACCAGTAAAATGGCCAAACATGAGGCAAAAAAAAACAATAACCATGGTCTAGTACCCAGAGTCAAACTAAAGTATTCAGACATGTGCTCCACCATCTATTTAACAAAACTACACAAACAGATTACTGAACACAACACAGCAAATTAAGAGTTCCTCCACACACCAGAACGAGTGGTAAAGTTGATGTGTGTGTTTCTCAGAGTGTGAGGAAGTAAACATCGTCTGTCTTACCTGCATTGTCTTGTGTTGTTGCTATGACCCTGTGGGGCACTCGAGGTGAGACCTTCAGCCCTGCTCGTATCTGGTAGAACCTGAGGTGGTGGATAAAAACAGAACAGTCACGCTTAACGAAGCAGCACTGCTTAACTTCACCCTCTGGAGTCTGTGAGTAGGTGAAAGGTATCAACACAACTTTAGGCTTTAACAATTTTTTGTATGTTTATTTTAAATTACTTTCGATTTACTGTCTCTGTTTGTACTCTTTGAATGTTTATTGGTTTTATTTTTATTTTTTATCTTTATCCATTTCCTTAGTATTATTTATCCAGTGCTTTAGATCCACTTTATTGGTATTACAGTTGAATTGTTTCTCAGGGTTTGTTTCTTTTGATTCAAGAGTTTCTCTGTCTCAGGTATATATTTATATAAGTATAGGTATATATTCTGTGCCCTTAGTTTCCTTTTAGTTTCTAGCTTTGATAACAGTTTCTCCATAAGACCCTTGGCTTTCTCTCCTGTGTCAAGTCCTGTCTCTGTGTGAGGTGTTTCCCTGTTTAGTTAGTTCCTCTTTTATTGTTTCAGACATGCATTCCTTGTACTTTGTCTGTATTTTTGTCTCGTTGGTGCTCTTTGACCTTAATAAAGGTTTTAGTTTTTTATGTCCTTAGTATTGGCTTTCAATTCCCATTCCCACAAAATATTTTCTTGACAGAAATGTTCTTAAGCCCATCTTTCATTTAACTTTGCAGTTGTTTGTAAAACTATTCTTCAACTAAAGCCACTTAAATTCAAAAGATGTTAAATATCGAATTTTCTAGCCTCTTCCTAACCATCCATACAAACTCCACACAGAAAGGCGCTGGACACTTGGTGGAATCAAACTCAGGCCCTTCTTCTATGAGGCAACAGTGCTAAACACCACGCCATCATGCTGCCCACGCTAATGTCTGGCTAATTAACATTCAGTTTGCATGTTAGTATAGTGGAAGTGAGAAGAAAATGGTACTTAAAAATTGCATAAAATTGTCTGTTCATATTACTGTGTTCACCAGGCCCACTTGTTTTGTAGTTAAACACTTGGAGCAGACGTTGCTAGGACAATTAACAATTAAAACAATTAAATAAATGGTTTGGAGGTAATGTATGGAACATAACTGTGCATTGTACCATGTATTTATATTAATGTGATAAACTCATTTAAGATATTTGCCACTAATAGTTTGACTTGCTGAAATTTCAACAAGTGAAAAATGCAGTTACAGATCTTTGTAACTACATTTTTTTATTAACAAGAAGATCCAGGGAAACTGATTTAAGGTATGTGCAGTTTTGGCATTGTGAAATTCACCTGGAGCCTAATACAGAAAGCTTTGGCTAATTTGGCTAACTTTGCAGCTCTTGTTTAAACCAACGTATTGCAGTAATCCTGTTTATTGAAACTGATTAGAGTCTTTGTTTTCAGATTCCAACGTGCTTTCCATTAACTTAATAAGAAAATAACATTAAAGCTACACAAAGTCGCCCATCGATTGCACAAATATTCTTATACTATTAAAGAATTATTGACAGAGGGTTATTAATTAGGTAAAAGTATTGGAAAATATCTCAAATAGGGTTCATTTGAAATGATAAACAGTCTTTTTGTGTTAAAAATGTATCATTTACATTGAATCATTGTGACCCAAAGCAGATTTGGGTAAAACCTTCACATCATTAGCAAGCTGAGACCAAAGCATGGCTGTGAACTTGATTTTGTCATCAGTGTGTTAATGACAGCGCTCGATAGAGAAGATGTCACAATAAAGAAAATCAAAAAGGTGTTTTTTGGAAAGAAAATAGGTCAATTTAGTGATCACTTCTTACTCATGTGCTATGGCAGAGATGTATAAATAGCAGTGTTCCATGAATAGTTTTCAACAAGCTGAATTGTTTTTATTAAAAGGCTAAATTGCAGAAAGGACAGAATACTGAATAAGAAAATGCACCTGTGTTTTTAAAACTTACTTTTCCTATTACAGTATAAAATGTAAATGCTGCTTATCGCCATTTTATCCTTTGCAAATCAAATGCAGATTTAATCAGTATTCCTAATGCAGTCAGTGGACAGCTGTGTGGCCCACTAGTCTAGCACAGGGATTAGTATTGATTTAAGAAAGCACATTTCAGTGTGGGAAGATGTGTAGATGTTGGTAACTAAACTATTCTCTGTCCATAGGGCTTTATCTTTACACTGGGGTCAGATTTTGTTTCGTGCTCACAACGGATCTCTTCTGATATCACAGAGCAACGTGGCATCGAGTAAAAACAAACATATTAGTGCACTCAACTGAAGGGATTATCGTGATAAAGCTTTAGCCCATCACATTTGGAGAGGGAAAATCATTTTGATAAAGCTGGTGTTTCACTGAGCCAAATGACATGTTTTAATCTGCAGACAGAGCAGGCTACACAGGGCCCTTTTTTAGTCTGGGAATATCATAAAAACTGCAACAAGAAAGAAGAACTACCTCTATCATTAACAAAACCTTTTAAACTCCCTATTTGTAAAGCACTGGATGTAACATCTGTCTTTTTCATTAATAATACTACATTATATAATAATAGGAAGACGACTTTGCATTACAGTCAGTCTGCTGGGGGCCTCACTGCTTCATTTTCATTTGCCTCTCTTGAACACTGTTCCAAACAGCACTGTCAGTGCTCTGCATGTGACATTTTGCAACACTTTACTGGAAACATTTCTTCTTAGGCCTGTGCATCGGCTAGCAATAGCAGAATTAGCAGCTACAACACTCTAGCTAGTTAGCGCCAGTTTTGATATAGCTTTTGGACTTTAGCCACATCAAAAGCTTTAGATTGTGCTAACAAATTGAACTAATGTTTGAACTAATTTTAATTAGTTGCGTACACAAGCTCTGTGTCAAAAATAGCATTGTTATTGTTCTATGATGAAACAAACAGAGATTTTGATATTAGCTAACAATGGTTGCATTTAACCAGCAGAGTATTTAACTAGCAGCAGAAATAGAAATTTTCCAGTAAATTAAATGATTCAGGATATGTGCACTTTTTAAATACTATTAAATATATATAAGAAAAATTCTTACCCCCTTTGAAAGAGATCCACATTGTGAAACTTGTGCAACTCTAGAGAAAACTCCACTGTTCCCTGTACTTCAGACATGATATGATCCCACTCATCACCTGTCAAAAAAGAAAACAACCAATCAATATGATGTGTAAGACCAATGAGCCAAAATAACACCAAATCCACACTGAGAGGTAAGACAAATGATGACATTTCTAAAACTAGCTCCCATGGAAGTGATACTGCATGACTCATTCAGTCCACTGCAGTGTGGATAGCAGACAAAGATAGAGACCCTGGTCTGAATATAGTTCTCATTACCAGTGGTCAGGTTAATGTTGCACATATGACAACCATCCCTGTGATTGAATTATGTCACAGTAAAAAATGGATGCGTGCAGCTGTATGTTCTCTGTCTTCTATCTACCTTAAAAAGAAAAGCTGTGAGCCAGGTTCTATTGTAGAAAACATCAGTTTATTGGCAGCAGTAGCATTGTCACATTACCTTTATAGTACATTTGAATAATAATAACTTTTATAACACAACTATGTTTTTCATTTTTAAACATCACTTTTGTATGGCCAATATTTTAAAACACAAAGAAGAAGAGTCTCCTTATTATGTTTGACATAACAATAACATTTAATACTTATAGTTTAATGTAGTGTATCGCTGTGGTGCCCATTTATTCAAAAGAAAGGGTGATTATCTATCACAGTTTTGTTTACTGTAGCACAATTTTTTTGAATCCATCCTTTGGATACACAACACAGAAACCCATTATCTTTCTCCAGAAGCCTTACTATTATACAGTTATATAAACTAATATTGAATTTCCATTGTCTCTTGACTTAGGTATCTATTGGGATCTCTTATTGGTAGGATCTAATAGGTATGCTTCAAGTCATTGAGTCCTGGGAATGTGCTTAAATAAATCACAATTATAAACCCATGTGTCCAAAATAACTTCTGATCAGTACTGTACATACTAGACTTGCTGACTCTCTGTTCATTCATACCATATTAAAAGTACTACCTGTCACTTGTAATTAAAGCTCAGAACATGAACCATCCAATTTACTACAAACATTAGATACCAACCTCGTAGTACACAGGCTATAAAGTGCTATGAGAGCTGAAACACGGCAAGTTTGAGCTGCCATCAATCGAAAGGTGCTCAAACACTGACTGTGTTTACAGTCAAGCATATTAAGAAACCCATAATTAAACGCTTTGAAATATAACACCACCATGTGTGTGGTATTGGGTGAGTGTTCCTGTAAGCACTGTAAAAACTATAAAAGCAATATTACTGTAAAGTAAGACGTACACAGTGACGTATCATTACAGGTAAACAGTGCTGGGAAACACCTTTTAGAAGTGCAGCTTGTGCATAACAAGCAGTCCTCAGCTTAGCTGGCTTAAAAGCATAAGTCCACTTTCATTAACCAGTAAAGAATTATCTATCTGATTTCATTTCATCAGAGCGTATATCATTTGAATTTGCAATAAGGAAAATGGGAAAAAAAATACAACTCTCCCTATCTTAGTATTCAGTGTATTTATATCGATATAGCATGAGGTTAGCACTGTTGCCTCACAGCAAGAAGGTGATGGGTGTGTTTGCAGTTAGGCTAATTGGTGATTCAGTATGGCCCATAGGTGTGAATGGTTGAGTTAGTTTAAAAAAGGGGCCTTTGGAGCACATTTCTTTAAAGCTTGAAGAGACTTGTTTTAAAACGAATGCACTTTAAAATACTTACACGATGTGCTAATAGCTAAACTACAGGTATATCAACTGTTTTTTCTATTTTTATCTAATTTGTTTTAAATTGAGGATTATGTAAAAGGAGTCCTTGACTACACACATAGTATTTCATTAACAGCTAAACTATATGCATGAGTCAGACAAAAGCACAGACGGTATAAGAGCGTCCAGGCCAAGCTAACTTGGAGGTGCCAAGCTAGCTTAGCCGGGAGCAATCTTCCTCTAAGCAAAAAGGCTTCTGGTGGTATAGAAGGCTACATGAAGGTCACTTTAGGTGTCACCTTAATAAACATTTCCCTGAAAATGATTGTCATTCTACGAGTAAGGAAGAAAGATTATCTGGAATATCCTCATTGGGGAAAAGTTAGTAAGTCGTTATCCAATGAGCATCTAATGGTGAGTTTCTGAGTCAGTTATTGTACCATTTGCATAAATGTGTCTGGGCTGGGACAAAAAGGCTTCTTTTATTTCAGAATTTTTTCAAGATTCTTTTAAGAAGATGTTACAGCTTTTAAAAAAGAAAGAAATGTTAAAGAAAAAAGTCTGACTTGTCCCTTCATCTGAGCAGAGAAATTAATTCCCAGTGTCCTCTCTTAACACTTTATTTGACCAAATAGGGTGAATCTAAGGTGTCCTGACAGTTGGCAGAAAAACGCTCTCTTCTAATGCTGATAAGATGGATTAGAAGATTACTGCCAACAGTGGAGAAAGAAAGTAAAATCCAGTGCCCACATTAAAGCTGAAGACCATAAAAGCAAATGAGTACAGTCCTGAGACACACAGTATCCTTCACTAATGTAGTACATCAGCTGCCCACTGCCGCAAATGGCCTAAGGAGACAAGTAACGACAGAGACGCTTTCTCTTTGTGCTGACTCGGCATGCTGCTTGTAAGAACAGTTATAGGTCATTTGATGGGAGACGGTGAGATGCTGAAATATGTTTCTTTTTGCGCTGCTTAAGATATAGCTAAAGCTGCTTTGTCGCTTCCTTAATTCACTGAACTGTTGTGCAGGCCACCGTTATACTTATCTGTTATCGGCTGTCTCCAACATACATAATAAGAAGGAGCAGCTCACTTCTCCGACAATGTGTTAGGTAGGCAGTAAGTCGAATGAACACTGTGTACTTGATAAAATGGAAGCTCACAGGCCGGGGACTTACTGTAATATGTTTTTATTTCCCAGTGAAACAATCAGCAGCCTACAGTACATGACAAGAGCACCCAGACGCATGCACTGATTATCAGCCTGTGTTGAAAATTCATCAATACGTTAATCAAATCAGCGAGGCACACACCAAAGCACCCACGCTGACAGCTCCAGAGGCATACAGCTGTCAGTCATCTAAGAGAGACACACTGTGTTTCTTTTCATGACGATGACAACAATGATCTTGGTTGATGAAACGCCCCACCAGCTAAACTGCAGCATCGGGCCTTTTAAAGCATAGGTGTCAAACTCTGGCCCGCGGACCAAATTTGGCGAAGCCACACCAAATTACTATTAGAGCTGGCCTACTGGTATTATACAGCTAATATATATATCGTTTAGTATTAAGCTTTGCTTGTTCCATATTCAGTTTTTCAGCAAAACGTGTTTGAGTCCATAAGAAAAGATTCATTCTTGTATCTGGAGGAATAAATATATTTCAATAAATATTAATGTTAGCCTGCGACTTTGTTCCAGTTTTGAATTTTGGCCCACTGTGTATCTGAGTTTGACACCCCTGTTTTAAAGCATTCTCTGTACCTTTACGTCAGCATTAATAAATTAGTGAATAAGTTGAATGTAGATGCCTGTGGGACTGAACTTGAAATGCTGGCATTTAAGGATGAGAGAAAATTCCAATGCAGTTCAGTATTATTAATATAGCGCCAAATCCCAACAACAGTCACCTTAAGGCGCTTTATATTGTAAGGTAAAGACCCGAAAATAGTACAACAACAGAGTTTTATTTTATTAACTGCTCGATTTGCATAACTCTTTGCAGAAAATAGAACTCACAGCTTTCTTTTTTCTTCCATTTGTTCAATTTCCTCAATTTTTTTATAAACCCATTGCACACGATGCTGCTATAAGCCCAATTTTTAGATAATACATGTTTGGGAATCGGTGTGCTGGTGCACAAATACTAAACAGGTTTTTTTGTCTGTTTGTTTTGTAGATTCGACAAAAGAAATTGAACAGATGTTGAGTTTTTGCAACATGCTGCTAGTGACAAAGTGCCTAAAGGTACAATTTACATTTGGTTCTTTGCTAAGAGGTGTGTTATGTGTAGACACAACCCTGGCTTACCCTTTGAGTTAGGAGGCCTCTTTTATGCCTGAATGATTAACAGGTCAATGTCAACTAACATAACAAGTAAAAAACACATTCCTGCATTCATAAAATGTCCTTAATACACTGTTGAATTAACTGTGTTCGAGCACAGCTCCCAGACATCTCTACATAACCTGTAGCCAAACTACACTTGGAATTTTCTGCTTGTGCAATTTTGTGAATTATCTCTTTCTTACTAGAAGCAAATCATTAAACACTAATCGTTGCAAAACACCCATCTGCTGTCTTATTATTATTTAATGCAGGCCACAAACACACCACACACTCTGGCATTCTTGGAGGTCTAGAGTTTACAACTTGGCTAATTCTACCACCTTAAGGAAAACCTAAAAACTTTTTGTTGTCCTTAAGCTGCCCTCTTTCCTTTGCTGCAGCTCCTGTTGGCGTCAGCTCAGCTGGGACCACCGATGACATCTCCAGTGTCAATTTGAGAACGGATGAAAAAGCAACACGTTCACAGTGTCTGCGTGTGAAATAAGCACATTTTTGCAGGCTTAGCAGGCATAAATGTCACTGTAAGACAGAGAGCCATTGTTTGCCATGAGCTGCTGTATGTGCACATAGCTCAAAGAACCGGAAATTAATCTCAGACATTATTCCACTGATTAACATCCACATCCCTCTCCAGCACACAACAACAAAAAGCTGTCACCAAATATGTGACAAAGGGCCGTTAGGTTACAGCACCTTCTTATAAGCAAGGGTATCAAATCACAGTTGCTGTAGCAAATCCATCATTTTCACCATCTCTAATTTCGAGAGAAAGCTATCTGCAAATTGGTTATCTGGAGTGGCACTTTACAGAAATCCACTGAGCCAGCCCAGCAATCATGTGATGGCATAATCTAGCATTTGCTAAAACCCCTCCATGATGCTGTATTATGCTCTCTGTTGTTAAATTACAATATTACGCCAAATCCCTGCAAAAAAAAAAGGATAAAAACGAAAGAGAACAAGAGAGAGGAGTGGGCCGAGTTATGGAGTTAAATGAATCAGAATATGACTTTGAGAGGATGTGACTGGCATCGTTGCAATCGCCAAATTAGATTCTCTGAAGATCAAAAGGCTTTTCTGCTGGCGTTTGGAGGGCTGCATGCAATCTGTAAACAGACGTACTATTTGTATTCACAACTCTGAAGCACTGTTCACTTGTATGGAAACCGAGTGCTGGTCACGTTGTCCAAAGAAAAAACTAGTTAAAAGTGTGAAGATGGGCATTAAAATGGAATGCTCGGTGTTGGATTAACTGGTTTCAAAGTACTCTAACCTCGGCGTTATGTTCTATAATGACATTTTGAGATCAGTCAGCTACACCAGTCCCTGAATTTGTCACATTAGTACATGAGCAGCATTATTAAATGAAGACTATTTGCCCTTATGTCATCAGTTATGTCTGTTTTAGCATTTATGCACACGAGTTTCAGTCTCTGCTGTGTTTGTGTTACACTATTTGAGCCTACAGGGGGACAGCTTTGACAAAAATCCTTTGTTATCTAAAGAAATCCAGTGCTGCACCAAACACAGTTGCCAGTTATCAAAATTAAACCACACTGTAGTATGTGGCTTGCTTAAAGACAATTATCAATGCTTTTATTTTGAAAGCTACATGTATTTTCCCCATTGCTTCTTCAGCTTATCACTGTAGAGTGGGCTTAAATGTTTTGTTTCCTCAGTGGTGACCACATATATGCAATAGGTCAGACAGAGACCCTCAGCTGCCATACAGAGGAAACGCATATGGACTATGAATTTAACCCGTTAGCCTCCGTGTTTTAAGCAAATCCGTCAGCCTTGCAGCTCTGGCGCCGAGCAGCAGTGTACTACAGAAAGCAGCTTTCTCTGTTGTAATGTATGACAGCTGAGCTTCCCTCTATCCTCTCGTGTTCCGAAGACAACAAACCAGCCAGCAAAAGGCAGAGGAGGAAGGTGTCACATGAGGAATGAAACAGCCTCACCTTAGCGCTGATGTGGAGTGATATCCGCAGAGGGTTTCTGGTCCAAGCCTCTACTGGAGTGAATTGCTGTTTGCGGACGGATGCGCGGATGTAAATGTTTATATCATCGCTTCTCCTGCTGCTGCTGCTGTTGCCATGGTTATTCATCCAGACCCTGTGTGTTCTGCAGTCCCCTCTCGCTCCCCGTCTCTCTCTCTCTCTCTCTCCCTCCCCTGAAGGGGATTTCAGTTTGGGAAAAGTATCGCTGAGTGGCCGTGTCTTTGTGCACAACGCTGACCGCATATACTGACTGTGGATAGTTTCACAAGGTGAATATTAATAGTCAGCAGCACCCAGTCAGCGTAGTGCTGCTGGTGTCCGTCCGGCAGGGCGGGCTGACGTCAGAGCCGGCCCCCTAAAAGCTGTAGTGAACCGTGCACTCGGAAATTACCATGATAAGGAACAAAAGGGTGACTGTTATGCAAACAAAGTGTTATTGCAATAATAAGCAGGCGGACGTCACGTGATTTGGACACACTATTAGGCTTAGTGGAAGGAAAAATAATAATGACTAAAAATGAAATGCGTGATTGCTTAGAGAAAAGAGCTGTTTGATAGGTGACCATAGGTTTCTTTGGGAAGCGGTTTGATTATAACCCATAATTATCCTCTATGATGCACATACAAATTAGCATTTCTTAAAATGAGTTTGCTATATGGCAACAAAGTTTGAATAGAATTGAGATTGGCGTGGATGGAAGTTTATTTTATCCATCATATCTTTAACAACATGTGTATTACCATAATAATGTTAACAAATCAACATTCCTATTCAAACAGAGGCAAGAAATTCTTTATTTATATGTTTTATTATGTGAGCCATTATCATACATTATATAACAGTGTGGTGTTTGGAATTGGATGTGAAAAGCAAAGGATGGATCTGACTGACAAGTCATTAGCCAATAAGCATATCCTGGATAATAATTTACAAAGTCATAAAAAATTACATTTTTAAATTTAAATTATAAAAATAAAAATATATAAAATGGATCCAGGTCATATGAGCTTGTACATGAACAGATCTGTATCTGATCTGGGCCGAATGAACTGGGAAATGACTGCATCCAAATGGTTTCCAGTCCTGATCTGTTCCATATTCATTTTGTTGTGCAACTACAAACTACAAACTTTTGTTGTTGACTTCAGGAGACACAGCACCGACTTGGCCCCCCTCTACATCAACGGGGAGTGTGTGGAGAGGGTCCACACTTTCCG
>NW_005187779.1:176081-184342 GCF_000239375.1 Pundamilia nyererei | reverse complement strand
TAAAGGCATTCTATTCTATTCTATTCCAACTAGAATCCGTTACTTAGCCTTATCCATTATGCATCCGTGGTAGATCCAGTCCATGGTAATGAGCTAAAACTAGCTATTTAACCCATAAACTTATCAGGAAAGTGTTCATGGAGGCCACAGAGCATGGGAGCAAGGATTTCTCCAACAGATGTTTATTACAACCAGAAGTCTTTTTGGAACCAGTGGAGTCGCTCCCTAATGGTCATTGAACAAGATCTGCTCTTCCATGTTAGCTTTGTGTTTGCGACCCAAAAGTGCTGTTCATCGTTTAAACTGTCCAGGATTTCCTTACCTGTTTTGTTTTCAATGCTATTTTGTTTTCCTGTGAGATTTTTCTGGCTCCACACAGGTTTTTGGCCCTAAAACCGATGCATTCTCCTGTCTGTATTTTACCCACTACCAACACTTCAGCTGTGTATTTGTAAGTTTATTGGCTAAATCCTCCACTGTGTTCAACCAACTAGTTCTAAACATAGCCTACCTGATAATGGTTAGCAGAACAGTGGGTTTTTCTAAAAACAGCTCCTGATGGAGATTTTGCTGAGGAGATTGAAGCATAGCAGTAAAGTTAGAAGCAGTAAAATCAAAACAAATGGCTGAAAAATGCTATGACTCCAAACAAAATGATACAGTAAGCAATTTCTTCCCCCTAGAATAAAACATATTGAATCATTAGGTGGACGACCTCATCTGTTTGATTGTTTTGATCATGTAAGACAACAATCTGGATTCCTGATCTAGGTTTTCTTCTTGAAGACACAATAAATTCACACAGTAGCCACTGTCTAGCTTGTTCTTGGCAATCAGGTACAATTAAAAAGCCATCTGTCCTGGTTAAACAACTCTTCACTGACTAATCACTTGTCAGATAAGGGGGAGGGGAGGATTATGTAACAAATGAATAAAAATGCCCATAATCTGCTGGCTATGGCAACTGTGTGTTTAACTGCTGTCAGCAGCAGAGCATTAGTTTCCTCTAACAATTTGTTTGGTTCTTCTGTGTCTCTGATTCACCAAGTGAGTGCTGGATAACAGTTCTCCTGTGTTCTAAGCTTCACCTTCTGCTTAAAAACCCAAAGTCAATTGCTGCTTTTCTCTTGTGGCATTCTGCCATAAGCTCCAAGCACTCTTGATTAAAAGGGGAGCACTATTGATTTTCTTTTTTTCAGTTTTTCAGGCAGTTGCCAGAGCCCAGATGACTATATAGTCTGGGGAAAGAAAAAAAAACTGGCTGAATTTCCCGAGGTTATACAGCAAGGGCACCAATTTTCTGAGAGTGCAATATCAAGCTTGCATTGCTTATTATTGCGATTAAATGCGATATTTGTTTAATTCTACTATCAAGTTGGATTTGATAGATTTATGTAGGCATTTGTTTTTAATCCCTATCACTAATGAAGTTGAAAATTGTGTGAGTCTTAACACTGATGACCTTTTATACCTAAAGTAAAGTTACACACACTTGGATATTAGTCATATTTGCTAAAAAGCAAAAAACTACAACTGTTTGATGGTCCTAAGCAAAATTTTCCTGCTGCTTTCTGAACAGTAAAGTTGTTAAATAAAACCAAATACCGTTCTGTTAAAAGAAGTCCAAATGCAAACAAAACAAAAAAAAATTGAGTGAAACTGCCAATAACAAAAACTATAATCCACCAAATGTGTTTATCACATCTGAATTTCACAAACTTGACAAAACAAAGAAATGTGTTCTTTCCACAGTACTACATTCATGTAGACTTCCAGTATAGAAAAGCTAAGCATACAGTATTTATCATTTTTTTTCATTTCACATATAGTTTTTTTTAACTATATGTTTAAATGTATTTATAGTTGGAACAGCTACAACAGCTAATGTTTCACTTTAGGACTGGCGTTTTTCATTAAAGATGATTTTAGCATTTTTTGGCTCTCTAATGCTAGTCAGCGGCTAAATTCCACCACTAAATGAAACGTGCATTCAGTCTTGTTAGCATTATCTTTAGCTTCAGTTTCACAGCTGCTCACTTCCGGCCTACCCAGCCTTCGCAGTGTTGCCAACTCCTCAGTAAGTAAAACCGCTATTGGCTGTCCTAAAAGTCGCTAGAATTCGCTAAATGCATAATTATTTGCATAATTGGTCATGCTAATGTAATTGTAACCTCGGTTGTAGGTTTATGTCTCATTGTGGAAGAGACATAAAGTGAGTTAAAAACGTCCTAAATGCATTTAGAATTTATTTAGAACAACAAATTAACTTTCTTTTAACAATTATTGTTTTTTTAATGTCACAATTCCAACCCTACTCCTTTATCCAGGTTTGGACTGGCAAAAGTGTCCCGAAATAGGCACTCTGATAGAGTTACTTTGTGTGTGTGTGTGTGTGTGTTTATAAGTAGTTTTAACCCTTGTGATCCACAAAACAACATAACAACAAAAGAAGAACTGACTGCGCTACAGTCAGTGCGGGAGCTCCGGCTTCGCTCATGCGCGATTCATTTGCAGTTTGGACGCATAGATGTGAACATCTGCTGCCCTGATAGCAGCTGAGGGAGGACTATCCTCCGCCCGTGAGCGCTTTGGCACGGGCGAGGTGCCCATGGCAGCACCTGCTGCTTGTTGAGAGTAAGAGCGATACGCGCTTTCCTGTCAAAAAGTCGTCATAAATGAGTCTCCCATAACACCAGAAAAAGTCACCAGATTTGTCGCTAGTCGCTTTTTAGAAAAAAGTTGCTGAGGGGGTCTGAAAACTTGCTAAATATATCGACAAAGTCGCTAAGAAGGCAACACTGGGCCTTCGGAGGACCCGGTCCACGTAGACCGCGGAGACCGGGTCCTCAGGAGGATGCAGCCTATGAATTTGGACACACCATTACCAAAGACATTGTGTGAGACACCAGTAGTTATTCTAAAACTGCACTACTTTAAACCCCAGAAACAACAATAGCATGTTCTGTAAGGACTTTTGCTACAGTGTGGAGTTAGCGAAACCTCCTCTGTTATCTTACTCTTTAGCTCGTTAGCTAACAATGCTGTAGCCTTTTAGCTCACGTGAAATGAGGCCACATTTGAAGCTTGTGTGTATGTTTGTTACTTCTCAGGGTGTAAAAAGATTTCCTCGATGGTTTAAAAAAAAACTAGAGGGTCTCATCTGACTCCAGATCACAAGTTGCCTGGTCATGTGGCGAGTCTCATGGCTGGATCATCCCAAAATGCCTTCTCTTTCTCTCTCCTTGCGCCGTCTGTGCATGTTGTCTCATTGAGAGCAGGAGGTCTTCATTATCCAGGCTGGACACATGATCTTTCTGCTGAATCTCTGAGGCGCGCCAATATCTGTATCGTGTTTCCTTTACAACTCTCTACTGAGATGAGTGCGTTGGTGTGGCTACACAAACAATCGATTCGTGAAATATGATATAGTAACAAATTCTGGTAGTAAACTGAGTATCAGAAGACTGTGAGGCTATTGATTCACAATATCACATCATATAGAAGGGACAGCAGTTGCCAGGATCAATAGACCTACATACCCCAGGGAAATATAAAAAAAATAAACAGCCTTATGAATAAAAACACACTGCGGCATGTAATTTTGTCAAAGCCAAGGCATTTTTTTGTGCAATTGTGGTTAAAAGGGGTTTTCTTTTTTCCACAGAGAGATCTGTGCCTATGAGCCAAGCAGTTCCTGCCTCCTCTGACATATTTTTGGGCAACATAGCCCTGTGAGACATGTCAGCATACCTGTGCATGCTAACGAAAGCTGTCTTGCAAGAAACCGCGTCATAGTCTTTGGTTTTCACTACAGAAGATCTAAGAACCTAACACCAAAGAATCAACTGCACAACAGGCAGGAAACATAAACAGTGTGTCTGCCTGAGGCCCTTCAAGGTAATAACAAGGCTTTCTTCAGTGCTACAGGCTAACATGCCTTCTCCAGGTAAACTGATGAGTGAACATGATTATGAAATCCACATTTCATCACTCTCCGGCTGCTCCTTCGCTATCTTGACGATGATTATTAGGAGAATTACACGCAGGCAGCACATGTCATTAGGAGGCACCATAAAAGAAGAGAAGCGGGCAGAGGTGTTTCACATAAAGGCCATATGGGTTTCTGCATCTTTTTAAGTGATGGTAATAAAACTTAGTCACCACCTCCAGAAAACCCCTGGCCAATAGGAGCCCACTGAACAAACTTTTTATGTGCCCTCCAAAAATGCTTGAGCATCCCCTGTGCCACTCCGGTTAATCCCTCAACATGCGCAGGTAGGACCGACTTCTAGGGAGGGAATTTCATGACCGCGGCTCCTTCTGCTTCTGCATCTCGACTGAGCGCCTCTCTGCCGAGCTCTGTCTGTGTCCCGTCACGGAGGGGGTGTGAAACATGGCCCTCAAAGTCTCCGGTTTGAGGAGGTAAATATCTCAAATATCTGTCTTTCTGTCAGGGCTCTTCATAAAAATTTTTTTTATTATTTCCAAATTTATGCAGAGCCATTTCACACTAACTAATAATAAATTTGTAATCTTTATTTAGTAGGAGGAAATGGCTCCATTTTCTCTTTCTCATAACTTTATGGGTGTAATAAGAATCGTCTGAGCATAAATTAAAGAAATTAGACATTTGTCTTTTAATCCAACCACATCTATGCACACGTCTTCGCTGTTTCCCTTCCGGCTGTTCGGATAAAAGAGTTCTTATCTGAATAATACTACCGGCTTCAACAGCACTGAACATTTTCACATAGATACATTTTGTCCACACATTTCCTGCTACAGTCAACTTGAATATGACTGAACCACATGGCCAGTTGCTTCATGGCCAACAGCGATCCATTCTTGGGTAATTAACACAAATGGGAGAGCATTAATTATGTCAAGAGTTGGCAAGCTGGCTTGCTCTCAGCATTTTGGGAGTGCCTAAGGGGTACTGAAACATGCACAACAGCAAAGGGAAAGTCTGTCACTTACAACCATGTCAAAAGCCAAAAGACGATGAATCGGGAATTCAGTCAGGAATTAAAGGAGAGGGCACATCATTACCTAACTGAGCTGAAAGAATGATTACATGAAAGGATTGTTCTAGGAATATAACAGAGGCTTTGTCTTGTCTTCTGATGGTAGAGGTAGGGGTTTCTTATATATTTCACTTCTAACCCGTTTATATTTTTTCATCATTTTTATCAGTTTCGTCGGTGACAAAGTAGCACATAAAAGATTTATTATTAAAAGGGAGTTTTTCATTCCCAACATCTCTATGAAGCGAAGCTTTCTCTTTCTTATATTTCTGTTGTTATTTACAGAACTGTAGGAAGAAGCTAAATATAGTCAGATGGAAGACAAGCTTGATGAACAGTTATAGGAAGAAATCCTCCAAGGAAAACAAAGAAAAACTCAAATCATGCTTCAAAGAAAATACTTACCTGTCTTAGAGGAATTCTCTGACATGCAGGGCTATAAATTTACTTGCTTTCTTGCTGAGAGTAAGATGAAGAATCAATACCACTCTTTTACTCACAAGAAGCCAGTTTCGGAAAGATAGACTGTTGAGTGTTGCAAGATCAAACTAGGTACACTTTATGTGAGTGTGTCTGAATTCATCCATTGCACTGTAAACGCACATCTATCCACTGCACAAAGTTGTTGTGTGTCTTAAGTAGGATTAAAACTTTAAAAAGTAGAATTGAAACCTTAAACTTAGCTGATAAAGCTGCTGCTTTAAACTGATTAGATATTTCTGCCACAATAGAAAATGTTGGTGTGTCACGCAATATTTATCACGGTACTTTAAAGAAACCTACTATTAACAGCACATATTTCCAGTAGCCTGTCCTTTTTAGCTTCTGTTGTAACTACAACAACTGAACTCTGACTGCTAGATTTAGACATGGTTAACTTAGTTAGGAAAGGCTGAAAGATTGAAAGCAAGGTGAACGATTGCTCAAGTCTTGGCAAATTGTCCGCAAATGTCAGGCCCTTTAAAATAAGAATAAAATCATACATTTGAGCCCCATATAGCTGCACTAGTCTAGAACAGTGATGGATTGGTGCTTAAGACAGACATCCCACTGGGGCTCTGAAGATGCTCCTTTAACGTGAAGGGCATAGTGTTTGAGACCACACCTCTGAAGAGGCCTTGGTGACTTAGCCATTAGTCATTTCTTCAGACACTACACACACACTGGTACATATTCCTCAAGCAAACACACACATTAGCAGGAGAGTTCACACTCTAGAGGTGGGTTACGCCCTCAGTAACATCACCCCAACCTCATCCATTTCTCAGCTAGACAAGCTGCAGCATTTGCCTTCAGAGGAGAGGCCTCACTGTCTCTATCAGTCATGTTGACGACGGATTCAGAATAGCTGTAGAAAGCTTTCACAACGCAGGACACATAAAGGAAGCTAAAGTGGCCGAGTGTGATAATACAAGTGTGAACAAAATGTAGCACTGCTCAGACACTTCAGCTGTGAAAGATAACCTCAAAAAGCTGTGTAGCTACTGCTTTATATCAGCCACCTTTGGCAATATTTAAGTAAGTAGAGAGATACTTCAACTGAAAGTTTTGGTGAAGTATTTCATTGATGCTTGTAGAAGTAATTAGTAAATATGCACATAAGTTCATGCCCTCATTGAGAAAGCTCTCCATATGAAGGATTAGAATTTGCCTCGGAGACAGCCGGGCAGAAATGATCTGATTTAAGTTAAGCACGAGTGGATGGAGCCATTGAAATACAGTTTGTTTGCCTGCATAACACATGATGATGCCCTCTGAGCATAGCGATGAAAAGATCAGCTTACCCCTGACTTGTAGTAATGGTTTTGAGGAAATAGTAAGGCTGCTTATTTTCTGACATCATTAATTCTCTAAATGAATTTGCTAAATGGTTCCAGTGTGAAGCTGACTGCTGGCCGCTTGTTGACATTCTAGACATACAGTTTTTGAGGTAACCTTGTGATGCATTTACTAACAGAATATATGTCTGATATATGACAAAAAGGTTATCTATCACTTTATGTCACCAATAGCTAGTTTGCCTGTAGTCAAACTAGAACATTTCATTAGAACAATGAAACTATGCTTATAAAAAACAGTTATGAACAAACCGATTCTAGACATCTGCATACAACACACAACCTTTGCAGAGGTCACGTCAGAGTGGCTCATACACTGTCTCATACACTTTAGTATGACTGGAAGTGTTTTTAAAAACCTAGCTACCTCCCCCTGGTGGCAATTAAAATTAATCCCGCTTTAACGCCCCTCCATGTTCATGTCAATTTTCAAACTTGGAAGCTGCTTAAAACTTTTTCATTCAGCTTATACGGTAACACATTTGACATATAAGGAGCTTAACCAACTGTTTCCCAGCCTTTTGGAGCTGGGAAATATTGATAGTTGATAGTTTTTTCCCGCGCACCAGGCATAGTGTAATTGTTTCGATTTGTCCCTGATATGCTGCTTTCTTCTGACCACTACTCATGCTAGGGCCTTCATCTGGGTCGGATTTTCTCCAGGATCCAGGTCAGACTGACTACTGTTTCTTTTCAACTATTTAACTATTTATCTATTGCTATTATGTGCTGTGTTGTTCTACTCACAGCATGACTATTACGTAATTGCTTCTTCGTCTTCTTCTGTTTTACTGGCAGTTGGCAACCCATTTAATTAGAGCAGGTAGTTGTACTGCCCTCTAATGGAAGAGAGTGTAATTGCTCTGCCTGTTTCTCACGTGGGTCGCTTAGAGCAGCGGTCCCCAACCTTTTTTGCGCCACTGACCAGTTTATGTCTGACAATATTTTCACAGGCCGGTGTAAATACAACAAAATAAAACCAGTACCGTTGCCAAAAAAAGAAGATTTAATCATAACACAGAGAAAAAGACCCAGGGAAACGGAGTTAATGATAAAAGCATTTAAAAAATAACGATAAAAACCCTGAAAACCATAAATTTCACACCCGAGCCTCAACTCTCGCGGCCTGGTACCAAACGACTCGTCCCGGGGGTTGGAGACCGCTGGCTTAGATTACCAATCATGTGAAACCAGATAATCTCCCACGGTACTCTTGATCATTTCTCATGGCACACCTATGTGCTGCGGCACAGTGGCTGGAAAACACTGGTTTAACCCCTTATTGAAATAAAACTGAAATGACTGTAGTACCTTTAAATTTACCATAGATCACTATAATTATTATTATAATTCTCTCACCCCAACCGGTCGCAGCAGATGGCCCCGCCCCTCCCTGAGC
>NW_005187779.1:164811-175759 GCF_000239375.1 Pundamilia nyererei | reverse complement strand
TGGTTCTGCCGGAGGTTTCTTCCTGTTAAAAGGGAGTTTTTCCTTCCCACTGTCGCCAAAGTGCTTGCTCATAGGGGGTCATATGATTGTTGGATTTTTCTCTGTGTCCATGAAGCGCCTTGAGGCGACTTTTGTTGTGATTTGGCGCTATATAAATAAAATTGAATTGAATTGAATTACTGTAACGCAGTGAGATGACTGATTTATCTATGGCTCCGAGGTTTGGATTTCTCCAAATTAAATATAGTTGATCTTCAAATCATGTCGCAAAAATCTTTGTTCCATTCAAAATCTAAAAGGTACTTGTCAAACAATTTCTCCAACTTCATGCACCATCAACATCACATACAGCATTTTTCTTTTTCTCCTTTATCTTAACTGCAATGCAAAGAAAACACAGAGGTCACCTGCTACGTGTTATTCATGTGTTGTGTTATAAACTCAGTCAAAGAGACCTGTGAGTGTGATACTGATGTTTCTCCATCATTCCTGAACAGAAAGCAACCGTGCCATCTATTGATGTCGGCTTACTCCCCCATCTGTGTGGCTCTTCTGTCCTTCCTCCTCACTCCAGCTTTTGGTCGTAAGTCACATTGCAGCACAGTGTGGAGTCACCTGACACAACACAAATCAGAGTCCCATATCTTACATGGATTACACCATTGCTGTGACTCTGTCTTATAAACACAAAGAAAGAAGGTTACTGTTAACACCCAAATGCTGACCTTTGATAAGTCAGACTCATCATTAGAAGTCACAAATCAAAAGCCATAAATAGTATATTATTGACATATTGTGCCGGTCTGTGTGGTGGCAGTACATCGGATTAAACGTGCACTCTGATAATCGCGGCAGACTCACTCCCCGCTCTTGTTTGGGGCAGATTGTGCACCGCTTTGTGGAATTCGCCTCATTATCCAGGCGCACACATGCAGATGCACGTGGCATTTTAAACGTGGTTCATCTCCAGCTCGTTGCACTAATGACTGGCTTTCTGAGCGTAACGCTGCGGCAAGCAGTAACTTTTAACAACTTGAGGCCCACATGCACAGTCAGATAAGTATTTAGTGGTGGTAAATATGGGATTATAAATATCGTCTCACCACTTTATCTCATTTCTCAGCAGTTTTAATGGGGATGTGGGAACGACTTCCAGATGTGTTGTGTTCACGCCGCTCGCTGTCAATGAGCTGAGTCAGCTCATTGACTGGGGAGCCCCTCTGGCTCTCACCATCTTCGTTTCCCAGAGTTATTCACGAGGATTTCCTCCTGAACAACTGCACTGTGAGGAGTCAGGATAGCGCCCTCCTCTGGCACATCACACAAATAGATTTTCTGTGACGATGAAAGTGTTTTTCACTAGAAACTCTATCAACTGTAAACCTGTTGTGATGTAAAACCTGTCCATTATTTTATTATGAGCATAAAATTATAGAATAAATGTGTAATATTAATGATGAAAGCAGAAACAGGATGGTGGTGGGATGTTAGCAGGTTGTAATTTTGATAAATCGCTTCCACATTACCCCGCTAAAATGTTCCTAATGACATGTGGCTTTTTCTGCCTGTTGTAGTTTCTGACCTTGGTGAAATATTCTGAACAGGGCGCTGAGAGATCTGTATTATAAATTTCAAACACTGCTTTGATTAGTCTGAACTGCAACTGTCTTAATGCTCAATCATCCAGCTAAGTAAATCCCAAAAGGCTGATTCTGTTTATCTGGATGTAGCATTTTCAGCTACATCCAGATGAACAGAATGAACCTTGTGATGTTAATCCAGACCTTGCTTCTCCTTTGTTGCTGTCTATGACAAATGAATGAAAGTGGCCAGTATTATATATTAGCCTTGCCACATTTAAAGCAAACAACAAGTGCGGCAGGATTTTTTCTTTTCTTTTTGTCCCATCAGAACTGGACCTGAACAGACTGGATGGAGATTCTGTCTGCCCGCCAATAAGAAGTGGCCAAGATGACCTTCCAGGTAAAATACTTAGTGGGACACTCTTTGAAAATATACAACAGAAGCTTTAAAACAACAAATCCAAGTCTAGAAAATCCCAAAAGGAGAAAAGGAAGGCGGTGAGTTTAATTGGAGGAACAGGGTGGGCTGCCTAATGCCTCAAGATTTCAAATGAGGCAAATAAAATGTTCCACTTGAGTTTAACAAAACTGTAGAACAATACAAACTCAGCAGCTTGTAACCGCTTGGCACTGCTGCTCTGTTCACTCCTACACATCTGCTCACATGCTGCTCTGTGGTTTTAAGTTACTTACAATAAAGTAAAAAGCGTCTTTGTTTACATCCTGTTCATAAGGAAGAGTTTACACTTTAAATGTATGGAAAGACTATTTGGCAAGGATTGGAAATCAGCCTGCCCCATACAGTGAATGCACCTCATTAATATTTTATCCATGCAAGCTCCTGTAACTCCTGCCAAGTTAAACTGTGTCAATGTAAATACAACAAACATGAAGCGAAGCGACAACTGATTCGCTGCCTTGTCATAAGATCATTTCAAAACAGGCTGCACTGCACATGAAAGCTGTTTCTACAAACGAGCTATACAACAAAAGTGCTGATCACTACTTTCTGCATGAATGTAACAGGAATGGTGTGACACAAAACCGCTAACAATTATATTATTAGTGTGAGTAGATGTGGAATCACAGACAGTAAAATCAAAATGATTGTTATTGAAATGTTTAAACTTACATTAGTGCTCATGTCATGTGCAGTGCTAATGCTAATACGATTGTTGTTCTCTTCACATTAATGGGATCAGCACTAATACTGCAAACCCAGTTCTGTTCTGAATATGTTGGAACATTATGCAAAATGTAAATTGAAACAGTATGCAAAGATCTGCAAATCTCGCAAACCAGCGGTTCCCAACCTTTTTTGTGCCACGGATCAGTTTATGTCCGACAATATTTTCACGGACAATATTTATGTATTGCTATTACGTGCTGCGTCATTTTACTCACAGCATGACTACATAATTGCTTCTTCGTCTTCTTCTGCTTTACTGGCAGATGGAAACCCGTTTAATTAGAGCAGGTAGTTGTACTGCCCTCTAGTGGAAGAGAATGTAATTGCTCTGCCTGTTTCTCACACGGGTAACGGGCAGTTTATGTCCAACAATATTTTCACAGACTGGCCTTTAAGGTGTTGTGGATAAATACAACAAAATAAAACCATTCATAACACATGGGAAAAGACCCAGGGAAACCGAGTTATTGATAAAAACGATTACAAAAAATAACGATAAAACCCTGAAAACCATAAATTTCACACCCTCAACTCTCGCGGCCCAGTACCAAATGACTCACGGGCCGGTACTGATCCGTGGCCGGAGGGTTGGGGGACGCCGTTGTAAACCCATGTATTATTCACAATATGTGATATTTGCTGCTTTTTTAAATATTTCCAGCCTTTTACTGGCCCATCTAAATGTTTTTGAGACATGTTGCTTCCATCACATTCAATCCTGCCATCGTGTCATTATCCCATGTAGGGTTTGATCTGATCACTCAGTTCCAGCTGGATGTTATTCCCCTGAAAGGTGTGAGGAAAGTGGATGGCTCCACAAACCTCCAGGTGGCCTACCGCCTCGACAAAGAGGCCAACTTCCAAATTCCAACTATGTAAGTAAAGCAGGGGCATCTTTAAAGAAGCTGATTTTTTTTAATGTCTAACAGCACCAGCCCTCATGCAGGTGTTGCATTATTACGGGTCTGGCACAAATGTTGCTGCTCGGCGAGCGGCGTATAATTGTTTGAGGAAAAAACATGTCAGGACGTATTTGGCATCTCTTAGAAACACAAAGAGTCAGAGTATTTTTGGATGTGTTTGAGTGAGTGCAGAGAAATAGCAACTAAGACCCTGATTGAAGCTGTTTTGTCAGGATAAGAGAAAAAAAAACATAATTCACCACTTTAATAACTTTAAGTTGTACTTACCTTCAGACGTGTAGGTATGAGTGTACCATAGCATGTACTGACAACAGTTCTGGCTTCCTGTGAGGATCTTTGCTAGTTTGTAATTAAAGGTTAGCTGTAGTAATCTGGATGTTTAAAGGACAACTTTTTTAAACATCATTTTTTAACCATGATCTGCAAATGTTACCATGTTAACCATCATTTCCAGTAATAGGCACACAGATTGTGTTACTTGCCTGTTTGTTTGTGTGGTGGGAAGCGTGAGAAGGGCTTCAATATTTCCCGTGGGCTGTCACGTTTTGTTTTAATGCTTTTAGTGTAATTACTCCTGTCAGTCCTTTTAATAATAAAACACAACTATAGTGGGCATTATTTGAAGGCTAAGTGGAATCCTACCTGGGAGACTAAGAAGCCACTCTCGGGGGCTTTCATAATGGGTCGCAGTCACTACACCAGTTCTCTGACAATCCAATATAAGTACGCACTTGGCAATAGTGGGAAGCCTCAGATAACTTTTAACGGGAACAGACCTACAGCAGGGTGGCCGAGTGGTTCAGTGGTTTACACTGTTGCCTCACAAGTCCTGGGTTTGAGTCTGTTAGCATGGACAATATTCTCTGCATTGTCTCCCGCTACTCCTGCTTACTGCCACAGCCCAAAGCCATTGTTTGTGTCTCTGTTTATGGCCCTTTGTTAGACTGAGTACCTGTCCAGGGTGAACCCCACCTCCTGCGAGGGGTTTGTCTGCTAATATCACATCATACCTGAAATACCAGTTATCAGTTTGGCACTTGGCACATGGAATAGTTTAACCTCCACCTTTCTTGATGAAGATTTATGGGAGAAGAAATGCTTTATTTATGCCAAAGGTTGGGTTTACTGTGGTAAAGCAGACAAAACATGAAAAACAACTTAGCTCCATAAAATAAATATGTCAGTGTCACAACCCAAACAGTAAAGAAGGCATTCAGTAATAACAGAAATAGAAAATACAAAAAAGTGGAGTGGGTAAAGAGCTAAAAAGGTAATAAAGAATATGATACAATAAAGAGCTGAAATCTGAAATGAATGCAGGTGTTGTGGCAGCAGAATTGAAGTAGATGTTAGAGAAAGTGTTCAACTGCATGTCCAGATGGCCAGGACCCTGTCAAAAATGGACATATAGTAAACCTGGGGACCTGATCATTACAGCAACTAAACTATCAAGATTTCCCCGGTGACATAGCCTCTTAACATGGACCGACTCACTGCAGACACGTGTCGGGTCAAGATTACAGCTGGGGTTTCTTCTAGCCACATGCTCATCAGTCCGTTTTATTTAAAAACCACTTGAAGTCTTATGTTTAAAGATCTTAACCCTAACCCCAGATGCCCAATAACCTGGCAAATGTTACATGTTAATTTCCAGTAACTTGTCCTAGAACAAAATGTTACGTAAGCAGAGATGCCTCCTGTTGTTTCCCAGCTTGCCCGCTCCAGTCTGTTTTGGCTAATCTGTTCCTGGAGGCCAGCTTTCCTTCGAAGCTCTTATGTAAGTTGCTGGCACCCTGCATCTATGCCCCTTGGTTCAGTCATGCTAAATGTAAATACTTGTTTTTCCCCCCACCTCACAAGTCCAGTCGCACATGCTGTGCTTTGAAGTCTTTGCTTCAGCTGCACTCCTGCTCTTGTCGTCTGCAGGGCAAAGGCAGCACATACTCGCAGCACTTAGCTGAAGAGAAAGCTCTTCATTTGTTTTATTGGGTTTTTATTACCTCACCTTAGTTATTTACTAGGTGGTAAAAGGCTGTAGTGCCCATCTATGAATGCACCACCCACTGAGATGTTGGCTTGTCAAAAACACAGAAAGCACCAGTCTGGATGCTAACCAGGGTAGCATATTGTGACTGAGCTACTGATTTATGCACTGAGACAGCCTCCCTCACAGTATCTGATTTTTGATATAATAGCAGAATTTAAAACCTCTCTTTGTTTCTTTGAAGTGTGTGCCTTTAATTTGAATCTCAAAGACAATGACGACAGGGCTTTGAGTTATTTTTACCCAAGTCTTGCACTTGATTTGATGGTAGTTTTGCTAAGTCTTGATCATAAATTAACTCTGACATCGGAAATATTTTGAGTGTTTTAACCCGGCTGGGTGAGTGGCGGTGCATTTTGGTGTGATTCGCAGAAACCAGAAGATTTGAACCCCTGCTCCTCACTTCTCCCTCAGACTCAACTTTCCTCGTGGCTTCCCAGATGAGTACTCCTTCATGACGACCTTCCGCATGATCAAGAACACCGTGAGCAAGGTGTGGAACATCTGGCAAATTGTTGATGAAGATGGCTACAAGCAGGCCGGATTACGGCTGAATGGTGACGAGCAGGCTCTGGAGTACTTCCTGACAGGCCCCGATGGAAATCTGCAGACAGTCACATTCCCCGGCCTTTCTGTGCTCTTTAACACAAAGTGGCATAAGGTGATGATTGGCGTAGAGCACGACCAGGTCACGCTGTATGTGGATTGCCAGCCTGTTGATCAGAAACCCATCAAAGGCAAAGGCTCCATCAACACAGAGGGAGACACTCTTATTGGCAGGCTGGATGCTGATCCCAACGCCTCCGTAGTGGTAAGCAAGTATGGAGAACTGCCTGCTCTATTTAATAATCTTCACCCTCCTTACGAGCATTATCAGGGAAATTGTGCTCTTTGAGAACAACACATTCAGGTTTATGTGTGTGCTGAGCTCTGCTATAATTCTAAAGTACTGCTGTCACGGCAAATCTGCTCAGCTGGGTCCCAGTAGGAAAAAAGGATGGGGATTTGGGGGGGGCGACTTAATCCCTGCAGAGAATCACATTGGTGGAAAAGCAAGCTCAACAACCCATATAGACGGCATTGATTCCAAGCTACAAAGAAGTAACAGCACCACGAAGAAGCATTTCAAAGCCCTTTCTTTTCTCAGTTTCATTTATGAAAATAATTCCACATGTTACCATGTCTTTTTTACAGTTTGAGCTCCAGTGGATGCTGATACATTGCGACCCAAAGAGAGCCCAGAGAGAAAGCTGCAATGAGCTGCCTCCCTCTGAGGTACAGTAGCGGAGACAAGGATCTGCTCAGCATCTGTTGTGGTTTGTGGTTTTACTCAGGTTGATGGAGCTTCCAGTATTTTTGAAGGGAAGCGGCAGAAATGCTGAGACAGAGCTGCAGAAGTGTAACAAATACCTCGCCAAGCAGTTTTACTCTTTAGCTCTTTATTTTTTATTGTCAACATTGAGCTGTTGTCCTACAAATATTTGTTGGAGGAAGAGCTGTTTAGGAGCTACTTTAAACCTACAGACTGTATATATAAACTGTGACACCACCCACTGGTGCCTGGACTTAGCATTTCGAAGTAAGGGTATTGGTTGCAGCCATATTGGCCTTCCTTTTTGTTGCTTTAAAAAAAAAAGTTATGATATCATATTGTTAGCTAGTGTAAACACTTATTAGCTAATTTGCTAACTTGGTTAACAAAGCATATCCACAATTAACTGTGATATTTAAACGGGAGCTAACTTTGGAGGGTTAAAAAAAGACAGCCTTAAAACAAAATTTATTTAATGTGAAAAACAAACAGCCCTCTCTATATGCAGTTTTATTTTATTTATGCTGTTTTACTGTTAGCTAGTGTCAACACGTATTAGTTAACTGCAATATTTAAAGGGGAGTTAACTTCAATAGGTGAAAAACAGCCTTAAAACAAATGTATGTATTTAATGGAGAAACCAAACAGCCATCTTTATGCGGTTTTATTAGCGGAAAAGGGGTAACTTTAACCCTGTTACACCAAGTGCATCGTAATTGATACGTGAGGTTTTGAGCCCTTTATTATATCATCAGTGTGATTTTTTTCTCCTGAAAATCTGATGTATACAGTCAGACACTACTATGAGCAATTAACTGCACAGGATGTAGCAAGAAAAAGGTTTTTTTTGTTTGTTTTTTAAAAGCATAATTAAAACGTATACGTAAAAATAAAACTAAAGTATAGGAATAGTTACTCCTTGTGCAGTTGACTTTTTCAACTGCACAAGGAGTTTTCCAACCCCAGGAATATTACTCTCTGCCTCAACAATGTGTCCCAGTTATTCTCTGTTTATAATTTAATTTATAATTAAATATTATGTTTCATTTCTACTGTGATTAATGAGATGGCTGCCTGCGATGAAAATGCCACTCTGCAGTCTCACATTTCGTGCTCTGTGAACTCTGCCGTGCAATGAATTAGGATTAGTGAGAATTGTTTTTATTTTTTTTTAATTCAATCACTTTCATCAAAATGTGACTGATTGTACACCCTGTGGACAGATTCATTTCCTGCCCTGGTGCACTCTATTAGCTCTCAGGCTAACACGGGGAGTGTGGGTACTGTTTACGGGGCTTTGTATTTAAATGAAAGCATGACATCACTCACTGCCGTTGTTGTGAACCAGAGCGCTTTTGCTGACACTTTTGGTGAGGGTGGTGTGACTACTTTCACTAACTCTCCCTTTATCTGATTTCTCTTGCTTCTTCAGATGTATGCCAATGCTGAGGTATTTATTTTTCATCTCTACTTTCTTTTTGCTTTGTGATTTTAAACCAATAATCTGTTTCAGTGCTTCAGTTGCCTAATTGCCTTAATGCTTTGTTCTATATCTAATAAATGGTGGTGATATTATTTGTTTTTAGCATTGCATAGGTTACATTTGTACATCAAATCATGTGCCCAGAAGTGACTTATAACCAGGTGGCACAGAGATAATTTCCATAGATTATAACTAAATCTGTGAAGAAGAAGCCTTTACGCTGAAAAAGACTTTATCTTCTCTTCTACACAAGTGTTTAGATTGAACGTTTAAATTCAGTTATCTAGCATTTCTCAAGTTTTCTGTGATAATATGCTAATTGTTTGTTTGTCTCTTCTGTCAGCCTGAAAAATCAATCCCAGGCCCCCCAGGTACCCCTGGCCCAGAGGGCCCCCGAGGGCCAGCAGGAGAAAATGGCAGAGATGGAAGAGATGTAAGTATTTCCTACTTCCATTAGCACAGAGTGAGTATTTTTCTCTCTTATTTGACTTGTTTTATTTATCTCTCCAGGGTCTTCCAGGGCCTCCTGGCAGTCCTGGCGCTCCTGTGAGTATTAAACGCAAAATGATTTAGTGACGACGTACCTCGAGGCTGCGTTCTCCCTCTCAATGTGTTTGTTTGTCATATGATACCCCCGGGAAATGATTCACGTCGCGGCTCAGTTACACAGTTTCAAAACAGATTTGTCTGACACAATATGACTCGGCATTGCTTACTATGATAACACTTCTTTGTAGACCAATCCTGTTACTTCTGTAGTGTGTCTCCAGTGAGAGAGTGTTGAGATAATCTGGGTAAATTAACTTCAGAACATCCACCTGGTCACTGACAGCTAACAGTTATTCTGGCAAAGTTTCCTACACTGAAAGTGTAACATGACCAAAGTCAGTCTGAAACCCTGATACTTTATCAGGACCTCTAACCTCTTGAATTACAGGACTCAGTGTGGGAACTACCCTCAAGTGGCTGTTAGAGGAGTTGCAGTTTTTGGATCTTTCTTGAAGGCTTCTTTTTTTCACCCTGGAGGTTGCTCCTTAATTACAATCCATTCCAATGTTCATATATACTAACTTTAACAGTGCACACAGTGGTTAGAATTATCTCTTAACAACAGCAATGGGATGTGACATATAGAAGAGGTTGGTGTGGATGAATGGGTCAACAAAACATTGGACTTTAATTCAAATACAATGTAAATGGAATATCAGTATAAATCTCTTTAAGACAAAAGTCTGGATTTCAAATGGAAAGCATCAGTGATGCTGTAGTAATCAGCAGCTACTAGGTCAATTCTGGTTTTTTGAAAAACATGCACAGTGCAGCTTGGTAAGTTACGAACTTAAAGGCACTTGTTACATCTTATTTTTTGTTGACAAGGGCCTGTGTTCATAAATACTTAATATCCAAGGGCTTCAACAGGAAAAGGGTCAACTTGGGTTAACATAAAGTTTTTTTTTAATGCTTTTCCTGTTTGGTACAGCCAAATTAAAAAGCTTATGAAAGAAGAGTTGTCAGGCCAAAATGCATCTACTGCTTCTACTTTAACTTCTAATCTTCTGAAGATGTGGTTGGTTAGCATATGGCTAAACACAGCAAAACACAAATAGAGATCTGTTGGATAGTAAGAGGTTAAATAGGTTAGTGTCACAGAATGCGGTGGCAGACTGTGGAGTAGCAGTGAAAAGGAGGACCCAAAATACAGGACTCTTATAATGAACAGTGGATTTATTTACAGTGAGTGGAAAAACAACATGGCTATATACAAATCCCAGCACTGTGGCCCCGTGACGATTCTCCCTGAATCCCACATAGTGCAGATGTCCATGAAAGGTGAAAAGTAGCAACTCCAAAAACTCCTGTTCCCAACACCGTGACTCCAAAAGCACTCTGCTCTCCGATTCTCAGTAACACACAAACGCACTCAGGTTAGCAGGATTAAACAAGCTTTGACTCCAGGATCAGCGCTGACTGGAGCTCAGCCACACTTTTAAATAGGGCGCTCTTAACGAGGCCATCAGCTGCAGTTGGTGATGGCTGACAAGCAGCAGGTGTGGCAGTCCAAATTCATGGGCTGCATCCTCCTGACGCTGCATTTATAGGCCGATTACGTCACAGCGACGCGACGAAGGCTGTCCAAATTCAAAGACTCCTCCAAATGCAGCTGACAAATGCGTCTTCCTCTTCCCCAGATTTGAAGGATGGATCAGGTGTATTATTTGTCTTCCACCATATCCCAGAATTCATAGCGCAGCCCAGCCAATTCCAGTTTCCAACAATGGCATCGGCTACTTAGTTTTAATATTACTCTTATTACTCTTTCTGAGTCTGAGATATTTTTAGGCGAGAATGTAGCTGTGTGAACTTCAAATATCTGCTTGGTTTATCAAGATATCGCATATTTGCAAAAGTGCTCC
>NW_005187779.1:160261-163493 GCF_000239375.1 Pundamilia nyererei | reverse complement strand
AGCTAGCTGGGGCGAGAACACCAAACTCCCGGCACATCGTTTTCAAACCCCCGCGGTCTTTTGCTACTCAGGTTAAACATGATATATAAGTCACTTAGATAACTTATAAATGTTATTGTTTGGCTTTTTTCAGTGTTTTATTTGTTTGTGAGTAAATCGGTTTGGCTGAGATTAAAGTTATAGTTTTAACACAGCTGAATAAATGTCAAACAGAAAACTGATTAAACAGAAGTGTGAAATGATCGAGAATTTACGCCAGTGTCCTGTTATATTTTAGATAGAAAGATGCAGGAGGGAGACAGCTGCTGACGCAAAAGGCTAGACCGTCCAATTTTGCAGCCACTCACTTCCGGCCTACCCGACCTTCGGAGGATCCGGCCCACGTAGACCGTGAAGGCCAGTTTCCTCAGGAGGATGCAGTCTATGAATTTGGACACCCCCAGGGGGTCATTTGCTTTTTGGGGTTTTCTCTGTTTTCTTTGTATTATTGCAGGGTCTTTACCTGACACTAGGAAGCGCCTTGAGGCAGCTACTGTTGTGATTTGGGGTTATATGAATAAAATTGAAGTCTTGGTGTTGCAGTATACTTATCTTTCTTCTACCAGTTTAATTTGATCACAAGTAGCTTTGTCACAAATAAATCAATTTCCTCCATTAAACGAATGGCCAAAAATAAAAAAGGGGGAGTGCTCAGTAGGTAGCGTGGGTGGGAGTTCTCATATGATGTGAATGCCACTTAATGTGCTGCTATAAACTGCTTAATATAGCAGTGAAATCTTGACTATGATGCCCTGTTTTCTTTCATTCAATAATAACTGAGATGTCTTCGTGACTTTGTAATAAAAGTGTACAACAATTAAGTTTCCCAAGAAGAGTAGGCTTTCTACTAAAATATTAGCATTTATGCTAAAAGAGAAATTTAGGAATAAAGGCATGCTAAGTAGCAGACACAAGCCTGGTTCAGATAAAGGCCTCATGTTAAGCAGTGCCTTTGTCATTCACAGTCACGCCTCCTTTGTTTTCGACATAGCCTTACACAAGCTCATCTTGCGGTTGATCGTCGAGTGCGGCCCACCTTTCATTGATTAAATGTTGACTGGCTCTGCCTCTGTGTATCTAAGCAACGGGGCAGGAAGATGCAGGAAGAAGATAAAACAGTTTTATTCTTGTTGTGTCTGTTTCCTAGGGCAGCAAAGGAGAGCAGGGGGAGATCGGTCTTCCTGGACAGAGAGGCCTGCCTGGTCTTCCAGGACCTGCTGTAGGAAACAGCACCTGACACACATTTTTTATACCTGCCAGTGCTGCCTGTTTGTGTGTGTGTGTGTGTGTGTGTGTGTGTGTGTGTGTGCGTGTGTGTGTAAATATATGTATGTGTTTCAAGCTAAGGATAAAAATGTGCTCGCTAAAAATTGTTACAAACATTCTGTGTTGTAGTGTGTAAGGATGCCACATTAATTTGACTGTATGTTGACTATCTGCAGGGTTCAGCTGGTCCAATGGGTCCCAGAGGGCCTGTAGGAGAGAGAGTGAGTCAACATTTACTTTCATTCAAATCAATGATTTACAGGAAATAATTGACAATGTACTGATTTTCTCTGCTTTTCATCACAGGGACTTCCTGGCTTTCCTGGACCTCCAGGTCCTGCTGTAAGTGGAAAGAATTCTCATTTAAAGCAACATATGCATATGGAAATGACACTAAATGACGACGATGTGATAAATGCTCCTTCTTCTGTGTCTCCTTTCCAGGGTCCAGCAAGAGAAGGACCTCCTGTATGTGTTTGCTACAGATGTTGATGTTTTGTTTCTCACATGTACATGGCCTTACTGGTGAATTATCTGGTTTCTATTCATGTCTGGCAGGGACCTCCTGGAAAACCAGGAACCCCAGGAGATGAGGGGAACATTGGACCAGAGGTCAGAATGTTTTTGTGGAATAGGTGTACAACATAAAGTCAAGTCCCATTAAAAAGAGCTCCCACAGCTTGCTTGTGGAAGCATGTTATTGCAACCCATAGTTGTACTTTATTGCAACAATGATGTTGGTGAGAATTATGACAGGAGCTACACTGTTGAAGCTTGTGCATCAATGCCACGCTGTTATGGGGCAGCCATGTATGAAAATGTGTTTTTGTGGAGGTAGGAGGTAAAATGATTTTGAGACATTACTGCTCCAGCAATGTCTCAACTTCATATTGTCATAAGTTGGCTGTGCGAGCTGTTTATTGTGGACCCAAACAAAAGACGCAGGGGTAAACAGGTAATGCTCATAAGTGCAAAATTCCAGGAACACACAAGGAACCAAGCAAGGGAATCCAAAAAGATAGAAATGAACAGGAAGCACGTATTATCAAGGAAACTCAGAGCAGGATGAATGTTAGGGTGTCACGCAGCTATGAGGGTGACACAACAATGAGCAAGTGGAGACTGAGGCAATAATAACAGGTAACAGATGGGACACACAGCTAGAGACATAATAAGATGGGTGGAAGTTAAAAGCAGCACAAGACTCAGAGAACGCCCCTTGCCAAAATAAAACAGGAAGTGCAATACGAATCAGCAGGGGGGATAGGATTACCTCGACACAGTGGTAGGATAGAAAGATCACACAGGTGTGCGTAGAAAGACAGAGATGAGACAGAAGGAGGAAGTGAATAAAAACACAAAGGGAACAAGCTAAAAGATAATGTGAGAGTGACCAAACTAAGAATAGTAGACTCAAATAACCAGACCTGAAAATCAACCATAAAGAACCCACAAAAAAAGGAGGTAAACGAGACTTTAACACAAGGGCACAATAACCAGGAAAGCAAATACGGGTTAACTAAGGAACACAGAAGCCAAAACCAAAGATAACCTCAAAGAATGACTTCAAATAGCAAGAAAAATACAAACAGGAAATGTAATAATACATAACACCAAGAAAAAGAGAATACTACTTTTTAAAGGCAAACAAACAAACCCAGAATAAAAATCAAAAGAATAAAGAACTAACTGAAAACTTTTTAGTACTTTTAAAAGACATCTTATCAGTTCCAAAACAGCCACTACATCAGAGAGGACCTACTCAGCTTAAGAATTATAGGCCTATCTCTAAGCTTCCATTATTATCGAAAATTCTGGAAAAAGTAGTTGCAGATCAACTTACCACTTTTTTAGAAAAACATGAAATTTATGACAAATTTCAGTCGGGTTTCCGTAAAAGTCACTCAACAGAAACCGCATTACTTAA
>NW_005187779.1:156187-158308 GCF_000239375.1 Pundamilia nyererei | reverse complement strand
GAACTCTGAGAAGTCAGAAACATTAATTATTGCCCCCGACAACCAGATATCTCTAATCAAACAGCATCTTGGTTCTCTTGGCTCATCTGTTCACCTGAGCCTCAGGTACCTTGGTGTGAGCTTTGATTCTGCCATGTCCCTAGAACAAAACTCTCGCCAGTTAATTAGGAATTGCCTTTTTCAGCTAAGAAACATCTCCAAACTGCGAACTTTGCTGTCTACATCTGAGTTAGAAATGGTTAGATGGTTGGCTCGCTTAGATTATTGTAACAGTCTTTTTCTTTGTTTGAGCAAAAGGAATCTTGACTGTCTCCAGTTAGTCCAGAATGCTGCTGCAAGGCTTTTAACTAAGACACGAAAAAGAGAGCACATTACACCAGTGTTACGTTCATTACACTGGCTTCCAGTACATTTCAGAATTCATTTTAAAATCTTGGTACTGACTTTTAAAGCTTTGAATTGTGATGCCCCTGCTTACATTTCTGATCTTTTAGAACCCCGCGCTCCCTCTCGAAGCCTGAGATCATCTAATCAAAGGCTGTTGGTAGTCCCTCGAACATATTTTAAAACCAGAGGTGATAGATCTTTTAGAGCATTGGCCCCCAGGTTGTGGAATGCTCCATCATTACGTTGCCTTGATTGTATTTATTCTTTTAAAAAGCAGCTTAAGACTCATTTATTTAGATTGGCTTTTAATTAGATTTGTGCTGTGTGTTTTATTATTAATGTATTTTATGTATTTCTGTTTTATATTACTGTGAAGCACTTTGTGGTTTTTAGTGCTATATAAATAAATTGATTTGATTTGATTTGTTTAAATGTGTTATTGCAGGGTCCACCTGGGCCTAGAGGAGGACCTGGGGTTCCAGGGCCTCCTGGCCCTCCTGGCCCACCAGGGCGTGTGGTAAGAACCTGATCCAACACTGGTTTTATTATCATGTGAGACTTTATTATTTCATACATTTCCTACGTTACATACATACATGGTACAACAGCACACATGGGGTTGTCTACCAATCAAGGTTGGTGGTTCGATCACCGGTACTTCCAGTCTTAGTTCTTAGCGATGCTAACAGCACACATTGTAACTAGCCCTTTCCTTGCGGACGAATCTCGTCCTGAGCTCAGATCTCTGTATGAAATCACGAGCATGTGATGGTCCTGCATGCAGCCGTCTCTTTTCACACATTCAAATCTGGAACATAGATTTCTGTGAACGTCTAACCCCCTGTGGCTGTTTTAGATCTCACTCTGCTGTGTTTTAGGGACCGCCCGGTGCCAGCAATGAGGGAAGTGGGGAAGCTGTGAGTGTTTTTCTGTCTTATATGCTGCCAAATTTTTCCTGGATGCATGGCAATTGGAGTGGTGACAGTGAATTTGTGACCAGAATGAGTCATGTTTAAAAGAGGCTGGTAACAGCCACGCTTGTTGAGTATCTGACTGGCTGTGTATGTTTATAGTGTCCTGCTGCCTGCCCTGCTGGACCCCAGGGGCTGCCTGGGCTACCAGGGATGAAGGTGAGGAATGTTAATGAAGGATGTTCAGTGATTCAGCTAATTAAAAGCCAAACCAGACATTTAAATTAGTATTCTTGTCAGACTGGGAGAGGTTTTTTAAATGTTTAGGTTATCATGGGACTGCAAAAAAATCTTCATTTCTATTCCATCTAATATCATTCTGCAAGGCGTAGCTTTAGACTTAAAGTTTACTTAATAGGCTGTGAAGCTCAACATCTCATCATCCTTAATAAATATGGAATGACTAACATCAATGCATCGATAAGTGTCAGCAAGTCAGCAAGAATGAACTGTAGAAACTCAGACTCTGACGATCAGGTCAGGACATTATCCAGAGTTGTCCTTTCTCACATGTAACTCAAAGAGACTGTATATAAAAGATGGATTCAGATCTCTGGATGTCACTATTGTGACAGCACCCACTGATTTTTTGACATTAGCATGACATTAGCCAAATGTTATTTTTTCTGAGCCATATGTCACCATATTTTGATAAGCGAGTGGCGTGCTAATTTGTCAGCTAACATTATCAACCGTGTTTACCAAACGAAGCACAGATATACATAGCTATAATTAGGGCTGCATGCCACATTAATAACATAAT
>NW_005187779.1:151594-155459 GCF_000239375.1 Pundamilia nyererei | reverse complement strand
ATGCTCTGGCTTTTAACACATTATGACCCAAGCATTTTGGATTTATCTGAATTAGTTAGTATTGTTTCAATTCTTCTATTTTATTGTTTCTATTGTTATTATTGTATTACACTGTAGTTTTTAATTTTATTGTTATTGTTAAGCACTTTGTGCAGCATCGGCTGTTGGAAATGTGCTATATAAATAAATCTGACCTTGACCTTGACCTTTAGGGACACAAAGGTCTGGATGGTGCGCCTGGAAAGGACGGCGTTCCTGGAGAGAAGGTACAAGCAGAGTGAAAACCAGACAGAGCATACAGTACATACAGTAGTTACCTTGTAGCAATGAGCTATGTTTCTCTACCAACAGGATACCAAGAACCATTTGTACACATGCTACAATCCACCTTCACAAAATGTGATGTTAATGTGTTTACACTTGTGGTTTTCCACAGGGGGAATCAGGAAAGCAGGGTCCTCAAGGACCACCAGGTCACATGGGAGATGATGTAGGGAAGCTTCTCCCTTGGTTACACTGTATTAATATTAATGAAATTATGTCTCCCTAAAGATATAAAGTGATAAATATCTACAAAATAAAATCTCTTTTGTCCCTTATAGGGACAAAGAGGACCCATCGGAGTCCCTGGAACCGCAGGAGAGAAGGGAGACAGAGTACGTTTAACAGAGATGACACAGACATTTGGACCTTTGTACATGTAAATGAAAGCTAACTCTTCTCCATTCTCAGGGCCCACCTGGCTTCAACGGTGTCCCAGGACCCACTGGTCCTCCTGGAGCTCCTGTAAGCAGTCTTAGTTTGATCAGCTCCACGGCCTCTGATCTTCTGGCATTTGCTCTAAGAGCGAAAAAGGGATGTACTTTAACCTGTAACTAACTTTCTCTCAGGGTGTGGAGGGAATGCGTGGACGTCCGGGTTTGCCGGGGCCTAAAGGCGAAGATGTGAGTCCTGCTCTCTACCTAAGATGATTTATATAACAAATCATAATTCGAAAAGCATTTTAAAAAAATGTGATTTGATCTTGTTTAGGGAGCCATGGGAGCTCAGGGATCACAGGGTCCTCCAGGGGAAAAAGGAGATACTGTAAGTAAGCTGGAAGATATAAAGTAGAAGTGGAAGAAAATGGATGAATGGTGAGACATTTATTTTTAGCACAGCATTGCTTAATATTTTGTTGTTGTTATATGTTTTTCAGGGAGGGCCTGGAAATAATGGCTTAGATGGAAGTCCTGGAGTTGATGGCGCCAAGGTAACCGTTATCCCCTGTGATCTTTTTACTAATAAAAGTGCATCATACTAAACTAAAACTCAATAATTGTCTGGGAGACATGGAAAGATTGATTTGGATGGGCCTGTTTGTAAAATATACAAGACAGAAATACATCAAATCTACAAGCTAATGGTGACACGTGGCCAAGAAAGGCTGACTCAACCAAAAATCTAAGAGTATACAAGTATTCAGTTAATTAATTAAGAAAGAAGGAAACACATCAAATATTATTATTGCATATTGCTATTAATGTTTGTTTTTATCAGGCTTGAAATGTCTGACAAAAAAATAACGATTAAAAACCCTAAAAACCATGAATTTGTGAATGAAGTGGGGACCGCTGGTCTACAACATATGGTGTCCCCCCCCAAAATTTACCAAATTATTCTGCTGAATGCATCATGGGTGTAGTATGGCGTCCATTGGACTTTTGGCTGGCGCCATGTTGGTTTCTTTGGAAAAATTGTTGAACACACATTAAACAAAAGTAAACTTGTATACCACATACAACAATCTGTGCACACTTTGCATCTCCTCAACAGGGAGAGCCCGGCACTCCTGGAGCTGTTGGTGTCAGGGGGATTGTGGGTATTCCAGTAAGTCAAACTTAATTTTTGTACATTCTGTTAAACCTGTAATTGAATTATATCCTCTGTGGTTACGATTTCCAGGTGTTAGCGTTTCATTGGGAAGCTAGTGACGCTGGTAAATTAAAGGAGGACGAGCTTCTCTCTGAAGCAACAAAGCTGGTCAGCTAAATAAAACATTAAAGTCAAACAACCTGCAGGAAGGGCAAGGGCACACCTACTGTTGCCTGTAAGGCTGTGAGATGAGAGGATACAGATGTGACTTGAATGGTAAATGTGAATTCACAAACAGCACAGTAGATAAAAGGACAGTGTTTTTACTATAGGCTGTGTGACTTATTTCCAGTGTGCTTTTACCTAAAGATTTTTATTACTATTGTTTCTCAAACAGTTATAAGTGTTACAAATTGATTTCCTGTTAATGTTAAGCAACGTTTTATGCTACTTCACTGCTATGCTAATTCCCTGATCCCATTTCCTGTTAATGTTATTTATTGCTTCTCACAGAAACAGACGTGAGGCAATGACACAAACATTTTCAGTTTGTTTTCGTGACATGTTTTTGTTCCTAGGGTCTGCCAGGGAAGTCGGGAGTAGCTGGAACCCCCGGTGAAAAGGTAATTGGAATAATCATCCATTTAATGAGGCATGTCTTTATAGCACATCCCTAATGTTATTGCAGCTGACAGCTTCAGTAGAACACTCTCTTTGAGGTTTGAGCTGACTTATTTAGTGCAATTCCTGCTGTGGATTTAGGGCAGCACTGGTGCAGAGGGACCTGTTGGACCAGCTGGACTTCCTGGAAAAACTGTGAGATTACTCTACCCACAGAACTCTATCCATGAGCCTCTAATTTTACAGATATTTTTCATCAGTTATCTTGGTTCTGCAAGTGATATTCACACTCATTCAAATTCATTTGGATATTTTTCCCATATAGGGTGGGCCTGGAAAAGATGGAGCAGATGGAAAACCTGGAGATAAAGGAGCAACTGTAAGTTGACATTTTGTCCCCATTGCTTCATGATTTTTATATTTAAATTAAAAACAAGTTACACTTTAAGACTTTACAGGTACGTTAGTACCAGCACATTCATGTGCAAACTGAAGTTGAGGTTTTACTACTTCTTGATGTACAGGGTCAAACAGGAAAACAAGGACCAGTTGGGCCTGCAGGTCCACCAGGAATCCAGGTGAGATCCTGTCCATCCATCTATCTGCTCCCAGCTGGGCATTCCCAGAAAACATTCAAAGAGAAACACACAGGAGCCATCCTGACTATTTGTCTAAACCACTTTAGCTGGCTTCAACCAAAGTGAAGGCGCAGTAGCTCTACTCTGAACTCCATCGATGTGTGTGAGCTCCTCTCTCTATCACTAAGGCGGAGTAAACCCGTTTTAGCTGCTTGATTGGCCTGATGACATCAGTGTTGTCTCATCGTTCAATTCTATGTTCCAGAAGCGAGTCTTTTTGTCTTATTGTCCCAGGCACGGCTTTACAGCTTTACAGAGGAACAGAAACTTTGATGACGTCTCTGGAAGTTCAATTCAATTTAATTTATTCAGCGCCAAATCACAACAACAGTCGCCCCGAGGTGCTTTATATTGTAAGGGAGACCCTACAATAATACATACAGAGCAAGCATGAACCACCTGCAGACAGGGCCAAGGAAGACAGGATAAAAGGAAGCTGACATGCTGTGGAAGAGAGACTGAGATTAATAACAAGTATGATTCAGTGCAGAGAGGTCTATTAACATTAGGGGTGGGTTTTGATTATCGATTTATCGATTGCAATCAATTCTAGCTTGGATAACGTGATATCGATTCATTAAAATCCTGAATCAATTTTTAAATATAAATTCATTTTGCCCGAAACGCCAGAATCTCAGGTTAAACCTCCAAAAATTTTGACAACCAACAAAAACTTTAAACAGTAAATGACAGCAGTACACGGATTCTGCACAAAGACGTAAACACAACAAAGCGCGGACCGGGCGCATCAG
>NW_005187779.1:139235-151299 GCF_000239375.1 Pundamilia nyererei | reverse complement strand
TGTAACTTTGCTCTGTTTCACTTCAGCAGCATCAGGTAATGTTCAGGTGTTGATTTATGGTTTTCTTTTGTTTTGGTTCTACTGCAGAGTATTTTTATCTGCTATAAAATCCCAGGCCAGGAAAATCTCCTTCATGTTTTTCTGTTTTATCCTCAGTTACTTTGACACAAAGGCATCTGCTGAGATGTTTACACCTTTGATCAAGTCTCACAAGTGTCAGCTTTGTTTTTATAGATATAAAAATATGGATATGTACTGATAAGTGATCAGAAATATAATATTTCTGACTGTCTGAGGCAAAATTTCCCAGATTCAAAACGAATCAATCGAATCGAATCAGGACCTTGTGAATCGGAATTGAATCGATTCTAGATATCAGTGACGACACCCAGCCCTAGTTAACATATAGTGAGTGAGAAAGGCGACTGAAGAAGAAATACTCAGTGCATCACAGGAATCCCCCAGCAGCCTAAATGGAGATGTGTCTGTAACAGCTAATGATGAAGAGTTAGTTTCTGCAAAATTCACAAATGACATCATGTAAAAAGGTGAATCAGAGCAGGTGTTAGGGGTGGTAAAACAAAGCTACTTCAGCTGTCTCAACCCTGTTGCTCTGAACACGCAGACATAAATATGTTTGTTGTATTTTCAGGGTGAGAAAGGAGCTAAAGGTAACCCCGGCGCCAAAGGACTGAAGGGCCATACTGGGCACAAAGGTGATCTGGTGAGACAAATTTCATTCTTTACCAAAGCTTAGAAATCTTATAATAAGAGTTTAGTGAAGAGCATAATGTGTTGTTTAGGGACCTGTTGGACCAGTAGGACCGAAAGGAAGTCAGGTGAGTAATATTGTAATTTCCAGTTTATCTGCAAATGAACCTTAACAGTTCGTCCAGTAATTTGACTTTTTTGCTCAATCTGTTGTAAAACAGGGGGACAGAGGAATGCAAGGAGATCCTGGGATAAAGGGAGACCAGGTATTTGACTCATATGCTTAATTAAATGCAACAAAAATGTATTTTCTGTCGCTGGATTTGAGAGATGTTGATTTCTTTTTATGTGTGTGTCTCAGGGCCCTCCTGGTGTTCATGGAATCAAAGGAGAGGTATGCATAAACAGTTGTCTGCTGTAAAAGCTCGCCTAAGGAGCTTTTTACATGGAAAGTGTTTCATGACTTCTAACATTGCAAGCTTGGATTGTATATACAAACAAACAATTTAGAGCATTTGAATAGGTACTACAATCAATTCCCACCTTAGCATATGGTATAAAAAGCTTACAGAATGTTATTGAAGCTATTCGAACACTGAGTTGTGTATTGTTCTGGCACACAAGCTATCTTAGCTGATAGGGGCAGTATCCTACTGCTGACACATACAGCCTTGGTTCATAATGATTCGTTTTCACCATTAGCGTGGGGAGAAGGGCCAAAGAGGAGTTACAGGAGCCGATGGCAGACCAGGCCAGCCAGGACACGAGGGTTTGACGGGTCCAATGGGAGCTCGAGGGCTGGAAGGAGAGTCAGGCCTTCCCGGAGCACCAGGCCCGAGAGGTCTACCTGTAAGTGACACATTTAACCAGTATAGGAAATGCATACACTTAAACCACATAGCAGACATGCTAGTGGTTCTAGAGATGGCAGCACCTGATCCACCAGTTTGGTTTGGAATAATCTCAGCAATTATTTCTAACGAATGAAACTGACAGAAACAGTGCAAATGCAAGTGTTGGCTGCATCAACCCTTTGCAGTAACTTTGCAGTAATAGTATTCGTGATTTCACAGGGCCCAAAAGTGAGTGACGAGAAGCTTCGGGAAATGTGTTCAGCTGTCGTTGAAGGTGCCGTTTGTTCACCTTAATAAAACCTCACATTGAACCCAATGAAGGGTTGAGCAGTTAAATATTAAAACCTATTTGTTGCAATTCATTTAGAGCAATTAGCTGAATTTATGAAAGAATTCTCAAAAAAGCCAGCAGCCATTGGTGCCCCTGGTACTCCTGGACCTGCAGGTCTTCCTGGACTCCCTGGACCAGCTGGAGCTGCAGGAGCAGCAGGAGCTCCAGGCCCAATGGGTCCCAAAGGGCCTCCAGGCTACTTTGGACTTCCAGGCGCACCAGGACAAAAAGGTCAGTATGGCATTTCAAATGTTTTCACCTTTAGTAAAAACTGAGCCTCGGTTTTTAGCATCCTTTACTTACAGCTGTAAGTGGGTTGTTCATTATGTATGCGTTTCACCCACACCGTGAGAGCTTCGGTGCGAGGCTGTGATAGCCTTTTGCTTCTTCTCTATTTTCTTGGAGACCTTCCAATCCTAGAGTGGCTGTAGTGGAAAAAATTAAATGAAGCCTTTAGAGAAAACAATGCTGTCAGCTCTGGCAGTATGCCTTTGTCTTTGCCAAAGCAAACGCTGAAAGAAGTTATGCAGAGAGCTCTGAGGATGGAAGAGAGTCACTGATGCATAACATTATACAATCAATGATGCACTAAACAGGGCGGAATCAGAGTGGAGTCATTAAGTTTCCTAATTACGTGCCTATAGCTGTGCCTCTCCATTTCATCTCAGCATCAATGTGCATGTCCCTGTGCAGGTGATGCCGGGGAGAGGGGAGACAAGGGAGACAGGGGAGAGGATGGTGTGGGAATCAAAGGAAGCCAAGGCGCACCAGGTGCACCAGGTAAGGATTCTTGTTGTAATTAGAGCAGAGCGCTGGTGACAGTAAACAGGGGGTCTTCGAAATGTCAAACTGAGCTAAAAACTGACTTTAATTTTTAATTCTCATTAAAAGTGCAGTTTTTGTAGCACGTTAGAGAGATAGCCCTCACATATAAATATAAATATATATACTGATATATACTGTACTGTATAAAAGTCATTCAACTTGCTCAAATACAGGCTTTATCTCACAGCAGGACAATTTATTTGTCAGATCATTCCATTTAAAATGCTCCACAAATCACCAACAGAAAGTACCACAGTGTAGTGACCACTATAGAGCTCCGCTGTGGGGCTCTGGAAGTAAAGATTTCATAGGGATTTTGATATTTAGCCATTATTTTATAGCCGTCCAAAGCTGTTGTATTACTTGAACTGATAGTAGACGCATAAGTCTAATTGACATCAACCTTGTTTTTTAAAAATGCAATGTGAAATGTCGTAGAAAAAATAGTTTGTTACTTTATTTAAAAAAACCCTCAATAAAGCTTCGATAGCTCGCTATTCATCACTGATCAAGGACAACAATAACAACAGCAGAGAGTCAGGGCTCTGTTGGGCCAACTATTCTTTTAACTATTCCTTTAAGTAGCAATGACTTCATTCATTTCTTTACAAATAAAATTTTAAGCAGTAAAGAAAACATTACTGTTATTCGCAGCCTTTCATCTGATGTATTATTAAGTACAGCAACTTTAATATGTTTTCATCTGTTAACAGGACACAGGTTGTACCGCCGGCTTTTAAAGTGGTGATAATTAAGCTACTTACAAAGCCCAACCTCAGATGTAAAGATCCCAGCCTTTACCTACTAGTTTGGCGTCCCCGGCACTGGAAAGAACAGCTGAGCCTAGTTCTTGTAAAAGGAAGTTTTTCCAAGTGGAAGCTGATGGGGCGTTTCTGATTGTTGTTCCATTGTAAGGTCTTTACCTTACAGAATAAAGCACCTCGAAGCAACTTTTGTGAAATTGAAATTGAATTGAAAAGTGCTACTCTACCCAAAAACTGACATCTCTGCAACATCTCCTTTTGGTGGAGCAGTTACTATGGAAACCAGAAAATTTCAGGTTGACTAAACTGCAAGAACGGTTAATACAGCGAGTTACAGAGCGCTGTACTTACTGAGAGCTAGGCCATACTTTACCACACACACAATTACACTGTTATAATTCAATATATACACAACAATGAAAAGGATACCATTTAAGAAGGTTAGAAGACATTGCTCTGGAAACTAGGATTTGCAATGGATTATGGGATGAGTAGTTCCTTCACCACTAAAAGTAATTGTTTACACAATCTTATACCTTTTCCTGTTTTTTTTTTATTAGTATTTTTATCCAGGGAGGGGCAGCCTCTCTCAAAGTAGCAAAAGTATATTGTTTAGGGTCATACTAAGACAGGATGTTTCTAATTGTACCAACATTTATGCCAGTGAAAGACACAACGTACTAGAGACTTGTTTAATGTGTGCATCAAAGAACGAGTGAGTCTCAAATACCAGCTGAGCCAGATCAGCTGATTTAGTGTAAAACCTGAAAACACGACCTGGTGTAACAAATGTCGATAATGCTTCTTTTTTCTTTTGCTTGCCTGTTAGCCCATCATCTTATTTTTTAAACTGGAAAGATCCCAGTTCACCCCGTCCATGCTAGATATCTGAGAGAAGTTATATGAAATATACTTTAAAATGAATGAAGGATGATTTCTGTGAGATATGGATCACATATGGATCACGTGTGTGTGGCTGTTTTAGTAGGTTGTTAACGTGCACCCGCAGTTTGACTTGTCTTAGTGTTGCGTCATTCATATTCAGATATTGACCACTTTATTCCTGGAATCCTAGAATTAAATGAACAGATGGTTAGGGTTAAGAAAGGGGAAGGTTCTACAATATACTGTTCTATGTGGTAATATGTGGTGTTAAGATTAGTGTGTAATATTATAAAATGTAACAAAAGAAAAGTAAAAAAAAAAGAAGAAGGTATAACATAGTTTTATCTGAATATCGAAACTGCACATCATCCACACCTTTATGTCTTTAAGGCATGTCTGTAACTTAACTAAATCATTTGTGTCGTCTACTTTCATAGATAAATATACCTGGATGTCATCTGCATAGCAGTGGTTATTTACCTATTGCCTTTATAAACTGCCAAAGAGTAGCATGTGTGACATGAAAAGTATTGTTCCTGGTGCAGAAGCCACTATATCTGACTTTTGCAGATATGGTTTCTTTACAAAATACCATTTTTCACTTTAAGTTGACATAATACTTAACATGTTTTTGTTTCCTCAGGTGCAACCGGCGCCCCCGGCATTGGAAAGGATGGTAGAAACGGAGAGCGTGGTGAGACAGGTAGTCCTGGTATCCCTGGACCTGTTGGTCCAAGGGGGCTCCCAGGGTCTCCTGGCTTTTGTGACCCATCAACCTGTATAGGCAGACATCCTCCACTTTATATGGTTGGTGGGAAGAAATCCATTGGCTACAAAAACCCATGACACACCCCAAGCTCACTGAAACACTCCAAATCTCATCCTGCCAGTGACCACATTTCAGGACTTGTCAAAGCACGGTGATCTTTGGAAGTCTCCATCTGAACCACGGAACGAAGAGACGGACAGGGAAACAGAAGTGAGGCACAATTGGAGATTACTGGGACAGATGTTAACTAACCCAACATTCAAAAACCGCTGTTACTCATCCCGGAGCAACTTCTGACTGATGGCAGGTCCAGGGCACACAAGTCACCCACCACAGTCATTCAATATCAATTCTGCTCTTTTAGCCAAAAAATAAAGTCTATTATGTGACCCATATTGAAGCGATCATGAGCCAATCTTATAGTGAAGCTAGGTTTTACAAAAAAAAAAAAAAAACCTGATACTAACATCAGACATGAGATTATATCTTCAACCTGCTATTTAATTTAGGATCATACATTTGTTCCCCTCATTTTGTCAAATCGATGATCTTGTTCAAATGCTGCAATAAAGTGTTGTGTTTTGAAAGTGTGCCATCATGAAATTCCACAGCCTTTTTTGTCCAGACAAAAAGTCCCTGGGTTATTATGGATATAATGTTGATTCAGCAAGGCATTTCACAGTTGCCTGGTTACAAAGGAAAGTCAACACCATCCTCACCTCTGTCTGCACAACACAAATACACTCACAGATCAAATATGACTTTTATGTAAGCGGTTAGGAAGGAGTCGGCATAGGAGCCATTCCAAGGACATCCCTTTCATCTAACAGATGTTATCGTGGCTCGGAGACATCGTGTTTATAGATGTGTACTGTAAGTGAATGGATGCTCAAGGTTCATGAAGCTTGGTATAGGAGAAGAGTGCAGCATGATTTCTATAATCAGGTTTAGACATAAAACATGATGGATGTCTCCGTCTTGGAATTGATTATCATGCATTAGTGACAGAGCAGGGCTGGAGCTCTTGAATGAATAACATAAACATTTTCATTGTAAAGAGATGAACATTCAATGAAACCGAATGGGTCTGCTTGTATTTCAGCATTACGTGAAAGAGCACGAGTACTGGCTTTTCAAATGACGAGGCAAAAGTCCGAGTTATAAAATGAATCTGTTCCAGTCTTTATTATACAGTACAGTACAGGTGTGGTTCGAATACTTACAATATGCTACTACTTTAAAATATCTTAGCACCGATTTATCAGGAAAATTTGGGAAAGGGTTAATAAAATGCAGTTAATTCATTACAACATGATTCTATTTGATCAAATCCTGATTAATTTAGCAGTATAACAGTACAAGTTACAGCCTCTATGCATTACAAATACTCTCCCTCACCAACGCTGATGCAACATCTGCTGATGTAACTGTAACGACCATTTACAAAACCACCAGACAGGTGGTTTGTTGCAATTTACAAATCGTTCAGTGGTAAATATGGGATAGGGAACATATGGAAATGGTAGAAAGTGCAGGTCACATAGAGCCATGTTGATTCTACACAGAATGCATGTTTTTGAAATTGCTGTCATGTACCGAAGCTCTTAACTATAAGAGCTGCTCTGAAGGCACTGGTGGAGTAAAAGCTGAGACAAAAATAAGGAACAGGGTTAGCTTAGCATTTCTAAGTTAGCTATTTAGTCTACAGTTTTGAATGACTCATTTTGGGGTATTAATGCAAGCTAAATTCAAGCTAGCTGAATATCTAATCCTGCCAGAACCATGAACTAATGAACAAAATACGTAATTTTTAATTAGTTTAATGTTGCAGACATATGCAACAGCTACGGTAATATGTCAGACTTCTGGATTGAAGGATCCACAATCATGCCAGGGTTTAAACTCTGTGCTTGTAGCTGCACCAGTCAAAATGAACATTGCTTCCACATCTGAAAGTGCAGCCAGTGTGGAAGTGTCTTATACATGGATTCTTTGTCAGCGTATGGCTGCAAAAAGGTCCAGTTGTAAGGAAAGTCTATGAGGAAAATGACCTTACTGCTCACTTCATGACCTCCTTTAAGATGTTGATAATGAGTGTGCAGTCTCAATCTCTGGTTTACAGCCTTCTGCACACATGACATATATATTGTAATTTGCATTATAGAAAGAAACCAAGATAAAGCAGAGCGTGCCGTAAGGAATCGCCTACCCTGTTACTGAGAAGACACTGCTATATTTCTAAAAGTGATACAAAGGCTTTGCAAACTTGGCATCACCATGGCTATAATCTACAGTTTGCATCTACAGGCCTGTGCTAGATGGTTCATCCAATCATCTGCCAGGTAGTTTTCAAGAATGTGCAAGTTTTCCCCACAAAGAGCGGAAGCTTTGTCTAACACGTGCTCTCTCTGTGGCTAGCTACACTGGCTGCTTGCTAGCTTTCAAGGCTAGGAACGCCCCTCTGGCACTGATACATTTTGCGAAGCTATATTTGATTGCTTGTGGAGTAAACATTTTTCTATTTGCAATATGACAATGATGTATTTCCATTTTCCAAAACTGACAGACTAACTTTAACTCAACTGTTTATGAAAACGGCCTCTAGAACAGCCTCAGAAATATTGGTCAAGCTGAAAGCTCCTGTCAGCTTCACCACACAAACCTAAGTGCTGTCAAAGCTCTGTCTTCACTCTCTTCATAAATGATCTTGTGTTATGTAACCTGAGACAGAGATAATGACAAAGTATAATCAGCCATTAGATCATACTGTAAGATCTGTCAAGCTCACATTCAGATGCTTTTATTCGTCTTTATTTGAAGGAGTTTCTTTGTTCTTTTAAAACGAACATTATTTTTAATTGGTTCTAGATAACCAAGGTGTCTGAGGTTGGGAGGAACTCTAATTGGTCCGTGAGGGACATAAGACAAAGGGATTGTTCAAACTGTTACCACAACAGTCCGATCATCAAGATGCAAGAGATCGGCTCTCCAGTTTCAGGTTTCAGGGTACAAATAAGAACAGTGTGTGTTTTAGAGCAGGCCAGAGCTACAGGCACTTAATAAGCATCACAGAGACAGAGAGGAAGTGACAGGTTTAGGGAAAGCGGAGTGAAATAGGCCGCTTTTCAAGAAAGGTGAACAAAGGCTGCAATTACACCACCTCCTCAAAGCTGTTTGCTGTTCAGGTCTATGTGTAGCTCAGAGAGAGTGACCGGAGCCGCTTCATTAAACATGAAAGCACAAATCTAACAGCGACACTGTTTGCTGTCTTATCTTCTGGAACAAATCATTACATGGCATATATTCATGGTCAAAAGAGCAAACTTAAATGAAGTCCTTACAAAAACACAAAAAAAACCCTAGATATCCACCCTTAAATGTCACATGCACAAATACAAACAAGACTTCTGGAATGAAATCCTTCAAATCTCACCAAAGCATGAAATGACATTGCAGAGATGCTAATTTGTGGGTTGTGACAAAGAGGCCATTCCTGCCGCCTTCAGTTTATTCCCAGAATAAAATCTTGTTTCCTACCTGTCTAAATGAACCAAACAAACTGCACTATTTTAAAGGCGCATTTCTCTAAAAGACATTTTATTTTTCCGTTTGTTTTTGCATCCGTGTGTCACCAAAAACAAATGCGATATAACAACATACATGCTGCTGTGGATGAAATGCAATTGATTCATCACTCGAACCGACACAAAACCCACTGCTGCTGTTTGCATCTCACCGTCTGCCACCGTTTTCTCCCAATCAATGGCCGGAAAAGTGACACTGAGTAATTACTGCGACTGTGTCATTCACTGACTCAGTGAGCAGTGAATGACACGTGCTGCCTGATGCTAACTTGTGAAGGGTGGCTGATGCAGAACGGTGTGAGGCAAGCAGCGAAGCACCTGACTGAGATGATTACTGATGAAATGATATAATATCGAATAGCAGGATCTTTACTCCTGATGTTCGGGCCGTGCCATCCGTGTTATCTTCCTATATATTTACAGGAAGCATGCAAGTGAGGGAAAAAAACTAGCTGCCCTCTTTATCCCATATTAGATCAGAAAGAAACTCCCACGTTGCTTAATCCCCATCCATCCCGAGCGTCGTACCAAAATCAAAACATAGAATCTGACCGGCAGCACCTGTGGCTTCAGCCGTCTGTACTGAGGTTAACAAAAAAAAAAAAAGTTCTTGATTCTTGATTAAGTTCATAAATACAGCTGGTCTCCCAACTCTGCTTGGCTCTTCTTCTTTAAGTCCCCTTCACATTTTTGTTGTGGGGCCGTTGTGCCAGGCTGGCATAGTAGGCACACTGGGTTGGGTCGCACTGGCCAGCAGGGCCCGGAGGTCCAGGCTGACCGTGGGGGCCGGGGTTTCCTGGCTCTCCTTGGGCTCCGGCTTGTCCCGGGCTTCCGTCTTTGCCGTAACCAGGCATACCTGCTGGGCCTGGAACCGGAAGTAGAGCATTAAGGAAACTTATTAGAACTGGACCAGCTCTTCTAAGAGTCAGAGTATGTAAAATCCTTACCTATGGGTCCAGCAGGACCTGGCTCTCCTCTTTCACCAATCCCGGGGTCTCCCTTCTCTCCCGTTGCTCCTTTCTCACCTGACACATACACGGAATGAACAACGTTTATCAGTTTTAAGGCGAGGATGTGGTTCTCTCCTGCATTAAGCAGCTCAATTCATCACAGATTCTCATACATTTACATATTTGTTCAGTTTCAGCCGTTAGATGTCTAAACCAGCGTGAAATATGGTCAGAGGCTGCTGCTGTGTGAAGCAGGTAGGGTGCTGCAGTGAACATCATGTTCTCATTATCCCTGCATCATCAAAGGGGTGAAAATGAAGCAAATCAAAGAGGAGGGGACTGCTGTCAGAATAAACCACTAAAACTCTGCAAGTTACGACTGGAAACATTGAAGGACGACAAACTAGAACAGACATTTATCACAGTTTCCAGACATTGCACAGACGAAATAACTTCATTAAACAAGATCATAAACACCTCCAACCGGTGGCAGCAGATAGCCCCGCCCCTCCCTGAGTCTGGTTCTGCTGGAGGTTTTTTCCTGTTTAAAGGGAGTTTTTCCTTCCCACTGTTGCCAAAGTGCTTGCTCAGCGGGGTCATATTCTGACTCTGATTCTGACATGATTGAGGGGTTTCTCTCTGCACCTTGAGACAACTGTTGTTGTGATTTGGTGCTGTATAAATAAAATTGAATTGAATTGTTTTCCAAATGAGAATATACATTTTTAATTTGTGTGACCACGGCTTTCTGCCTAGTCACATATAGTCAAAGTCTAAACCTGTGTTTGAATTCTCTTCTGATATTTCTTCTTCGCTCTCAGACTGAAATCCCACCAGAGCTGTCTTACGCACATTTACCTTTAGTTTAATTAAACGTGCATTTTGCCAACTTTCTTTCCTGGCTTCAAATAAGATGAACTTTATTAATACAGTCGCTCTTCTCCAGTCTTACTGTCCAAAACATTTAAGGCCCTCACAGATTCATATAGTGCTTTCAAATCTAAACTACTCCAGCTCTTTTCCTCCTACACTCTCACCACTGCTTTGTCTGCAGCAGCTGTGTTACTTTCAAGTCTGTAATGTGTATTTAACTCTTTTTCCACCTAATATTACAGGTTTATCTTACTTTGTAAACATCAGCTACTCTGTTTCCAGCACACTTTCCATATTCACGATTGGTCAGATAATTTTGCTGCTGCGTTACAAGTTGATCACCAGTTTTGTGCGACCTTTTTCCTGATTGTAATTGTGAATCAGCTAACGGAACGATACGCTGGGCATGCTGAACTCGCTTCATCGTACAGGACTCTGCTCCCAGGTTTAAATTTATGGATATGTTGGTTTGACAACTAAACAAAAAGCTGCTTTGAAGAACGAAAAAAGCTGATCAGCTCCCACAGGATCAAACAGCATACTGACTCTGTATTACAGCCAGTCTGCTAGTTTATGACAGTACTGCATCGGCTTTAGAATGACTGCAATGACCTCAGTAGATAAAAATCCACTCGGGCTTGTATACCATTAATTTTATACAGGATGCACGCAGTGATTCAGGCATTTAGCGTCTACAAACCCGTCAGCTTCTTTCTTTTTTCTCTTTCTCAGGAGACATTTTGACATGTCACAGCAGGGTGAACGCAGGCAGGATTGATCGGATTAACTATGTCCTGTTTACGCCGTCACAGGCAGGAAAGAAGGCCACTATGAAGGCCACAGCGACACTAGCTTGTGTAAAAGGAGCAGGGTCAGAATTCGCATTACACCTGTAGTTACCTGATAATGTCATGTTGAAACAGCTGCTGTGAAGACGGCATGCACAACTTTGTCTCAGGGAGCCCTAAGATGAAAGTTTAAAGGAGCAGCTGGTGTGAGGCGCACAAACGCAGACAGGACGAAGTCTCAACTCAACCACCGCTGTTCCACTCTCTCTGTCTCTGACATGAAATCTCTCTGGACCTCATCAGTGACTTAACAAGCACAAAAAAGGATTTTTAAAAAAAAAAATCCCACACTACATAATCCATCCATTTCTCACTTTAAGTTTTTATTTCATTCCCATTTGTTCTGTTATCTTCTCGTAGTTTAGCCCCATGCAGGAGTTTGACTTCTTTCTCCTCTGACACACTGAAAGAAGCTCTACAGACAAGAATGTAGAAACAGTGTAACAGTCACAACTGTGTCTCTTTAAGACAACCCAAGTTAATGTTTAGTTCAATTCAATTCAATTCAATTTTATTTATATAGCGCCAAATCACAACATAAGTCGCCTCAAGGCGCTTCATAGATACAGAGAAAAAACCCAACAATCATATGACCCCCTATGAGCAAGCACTTTGGCAACAGTGGGAAGGAAAAACTCCCTTTTAACAGGAAGAAACCTCCGGCAGAACC
>NW_005187779.1:114118-137393 GCF_000239375.1 Pundamilia nyererei | reverse complement strand
TTAACGTTAAAGGGATTGTTGGCTCAAAAGAGCTCTGACTTTTTGTCAGCCTGGCTACAGTGCTGAAGAGAAACCTGGGGTTGTTCTTATTTACTTCAATCAGTGATGAATAGTAAGATGTTCTGGCTTTGCGGAGGGCTTTCTTATAAAGCAGCAAACTATTTCTCCAGGCTAAACGATTTTAGTGATGTTTAGTGATGTCACTAGTATGTGTCACTGCCCTCTGTACGATGTGGGAGAAACGTGCTTGCACATGGACGTATAGACTGAGATGGACCTCATATCTTTACCTCCCTAACTCAAAGTAACATTACGGGTTGTATGAACACTGCTCGCTTCGTGTATGACAAGACTGCAGCCGTTCAACCGGGCCTTGTAAGGTTGGTGAAGAGTGTGTTTATTAAAGGAGAAGCACTGTGGAATTCCTAGTACCAGTGTCATCGGGAGTTTTTGACTGCAGCCTCCTCTCAACCACTGAATACAACCCACGTTACAGCAGGTCTAACTCTGTGTACCTCAAAGGAATTATTATCTGACATTCTAAATACCTAGATATTACTAATAACTGTTTTAAACTATATATCTCCACCACCTCTTCATCTACCTCACCAGCTGGCTAAACACCTGCCAGGATACAACAGAGTAGAATAGAAATATCCTTTATTGTCCCTCATTGGAGACAAAAACTGTACAGTTATTAAGTTTAATTAATTTAATTAATTATTAATTAAATTAAGTATTAAATATTAATTTTAAAAATGATTAAAAACAGAAAATAGAAAAAATGTGCAAATAGCAGCAGTGATATAAACAACTAGAATATAAACATCGTATTGCTTTTGTTGGGAGCAGTGATGGTTAAAAAGTCTAACAGCTGCTGGGAGGAAGGCAGCAATGCTCCTTTGTGCACCCATGATGCAGCAGTGTGTCACTGAACGAGCACCAGTTCTCCAACAGCTTCATGCATGGGGCAGGAGACAATGTCCGAGACTGATGCTAATCTGGTTATAAGCTAACATTATGCCAGCTAACTCACACTTTTACACCATATGAGAGTTTATTCACCAAGCGTCTGTCAACTGTAGATCCACTTCAAAGAAAGCTTCAGTAAAAGCAGCAGTGCTTTGACAGACATTTTCTACAACACCTCAAGAGCTCACCTCAGCATCATGTCATCGGACAGAAGTGAGCTTCACTGACTCATCGACTCATATTTCACCAGGTTTGACAAACTCCTCCAAGGTAAATAGTTGTGGAAACTCTAAACCTGGGATTGAGATGTAAACCGCGATCTAATAGCCTACGCTCACTCGATAAACTCCAGTGTTTGAGTTCGTTTGGGGATAAAAATGTAAAAATCACAAAATATTGGCCACATTTTTGTATTCCTGATTTGTTGTTTTGATATGATTAAAATGTGTTAAAATATAGTATGCACAAAAATGTTTTATGCACAAACTGCAATAGAAACTGAGAGGAAACGCAAGATGGCCAACCACTATGCGGCACAGTAGGTGTTAACAAAATTTACACTGTGCACTCACAACTGGAAGCTCCGTCCATCTTTTATATAAAGTCGCTGGTTGATGCACATTTTGTGTGGTCTGATAAGTCAGGCAGGAAATACTAAAACATGCTAGTGTCGTCATTTAGAGTAATTTAGTCAGGGATGTGTTTAGGAATGCTAATATGCTAAAATGCTCATTTTAATGCTAATTCGGTATTATAGAAGGTTCAAGGTTCTTTATTTGTCACATGCATAGTTATACAAGTATAACACACAGTGAAATGTAGCCTGACACGCTCCTCGACATGTGCAAAAATTGGGGGTGTAGAGGAAGAACATTATATATATATATACACACATATAGTATATACACTGGGTGAATGTGCAGTAGTAGCAGCAAGCAGGTGAATTCTGTACATTAATATGAATAGACATCTGACTATTTTACAGGATAGACAATATAAACATATTTAAAATTAAAGGAATTGAGCGCTTTATTTAGAAAGCGCTCAAACACCCAAAAAAATTTGGGTGTTTGTTTTGGAAACAACTAAACAACAATGAGCCGACGATCATAAGCAAACCAATAGCAGCAAACCAAACCAAAAAACATTTCTCTGAATCTTGTCCTACCCTTAGGGCCCATGGGTCCCCTGGGTCCTTCTCCTCCATTCTGTCCGGGCATCCCAGGTTCTCCAGGGGGCCCAGGGCGTCCAGAGCCGCCATCTTTACCCGGAGGGCCCGGAGGTCCGGGGCGGCCCGCTGTGCTTTTCACATGTGCTGGCTGCATCTGAGCCATGAGATAAGCTAATTTGGCTGGAAGCAGAAAGAAAGGTTAGCGTAATATATCTAACAAGGTTATTCTCATTGAACCCAAATGAACAAATATCTCAAAGGGTACCAGAAGAACGCCTCACCATCCAGCTGTTTGGCCAGCTCCTCCTGGATGAGCCGCCTCATCTGTTCCAGTGACACTGACTCTCCCTGGAGAAGCAGAGATGCTAATGAAAAATTATCATCTGATGGTGCTGTGCATACTGCTGTAGGGCCGATATTGTTTCAGAGTCTATTTCAGCTGGGTTTATGACTCACCCTGGGCCCTGGAAGGCCAGGGTTTCCTGAAGGTCCTTGTGGCCCTGGGGCTCCGATTTCTCCTTGTGGTCCTGACATGCCCATCATCCCCGTGTGGCCCTTCCTGCCAGGGGGACCAGGGTTTCCCGGCATACCTGGCTCTCCTGACTGCCCTTTATCTCCCTTTGTACCTGGATCTCCCTGGAACAGATGTCACCATGTTTGTAAATGTTTAGCCTCGAAGAACATGATCCCAAAGTAACCAGCAAGGCAGCTGGGCAAAAGTTAGTGTTTTTTAAGATGGTTGACATTATACATGAAGTGTGCATATTTAAAAAAAAACAAAAATACCCAAAACTAATTCAGATTTGTCTGATCTCTTCATTAAGATCACTTCCTCACACGATCGGTGCTGTTTTTAGTGTAGCTGTTACTTTTAGATTCTGACCACTCACTTCACTGAGAACGATCTTCTGTTACAAACTGAATCAATTTTTGTGTCCAAGGCACATCAAAAGCAAAATAATAAAACACACTTCTATTCATATCTGCACATAAGAGCTCAAATGCCATTTCACACGTTATTGGTGGTTTTGATCTAACAGCATGTAGACCTACGTATCATGACACCTGCATTGTTTTAATAAAATGGTGCAGACACCACGCCTCCATCCTCTTATCGCACACTTTAACACACTCCAATGTTCTTGCTGTCTGTGTCAGATTTGTTTTAAAGTGTGGCATTTAAAGCAAATTTGCCCTTACAGAGCCCTGTGTGGCTTTTCTATGGGCAACCTCACTGTAGACTGCCCATAGAAAACTGTGGTGGAGTAAAATGTTGGCCGGGTCTGTATGGGTTAGCCAACAGGTGAGCCAATAGGGCTGTTTATCAGCAAGCCGACAATGTGGACATAAAAAGGCAAAAATGCTATGGTCCACGTGTGGGCAGTGTGGGTTTGCCCTGCATTTACAGCCCCACAGTTCATACACACCCACACACAGGCATGTTTTCTATGCGATTATAGTGTGCTCAGCACAATAAAGTCATTAGTTTCCCCCTTATTTCTTTATTTTAAGTTTCTTTAAAGGATTTTGGGGGGAAACGTATAAATTCATTTCTAGCATATTTGTCTGGTTGACTCAAAATCCTGTGGCACATCAGTAATTGTCACACGCTGCTATAATGTGTAAGTGTGTATGTCGAAAGTGGTCAGCAAAACTGATTTGGTTTACACTCCTAGCGCTGCTCACCTTCTCTCCTTTGATACCGCGATCACCAGCTCTGCCCGGCACACCCTACAAAATGCCACAGACAAGTAAATGTTAGTGTGGATATAAAGATGATACGTCATCAGTTCTCTTTTGGAAAGTCTTACCTGTTTTCCTTCTGGGCCAATTGGACCGGGCGGACCCTGGAAATCAAAATAAAAGCTATTATTACCCACAGCTGCTCGTATTTGCGAGCTGCGATTAATCTTTACATCAAAACATGAATATATAAATAAATAATCTTGCAGTCACCGAGGGGCCTTTAGGTCCACTGAAGCCTGGTAACCCTGGATTGCCCGGCTCGCCCTTGTCTCCCCTGAGACCCTGTAGGACAGCAGAGACATGTTTGTCACATGGCACACTGTAGATGAGCAGGGCTGCATCATTACTGCAGATTTAGCTGCATTTCCTGCTCAGCATGCAGCAGAGCTCTGGATGAAATTTTCATAAATATTGTGGCTTGAAAACATTAAAATGCATATTTTCTAACCAACGCGTGGGCTCAAAGACAAGCTGCTTAATGCATCCACAGAGTGGAGAAACGTATTAATGCCCATTTTATCGACACTTTCTTTAAAAACATGCTGTATTTTAAATCTTTGATGTGCTTCTCTATCACCTCTGCTCCTCTCCACTCACTGCACCCCTTCCTTTTCTTTGCGTGGTAAATCTGACATCTGATACCATTTTGGTCGATATCTGACTCTTCCTCTGAACATCTCCTTCGCCATCCACTGAAATTCAATTCAATTCAATTCAATTCAATTTTATTTATATAGCGCCAAATCACAACATAAGTCGCCTCAGGGCGCTTCATAGATACAGAGATCACTCTCCATCTCCTTCTGTAACCTTTCTGCATTCTGGTTGCTGCCCTCTTCCCTCCCCCGGGCTGCTCCTGTTGATCTGCTTCCTCTGCTGACTGATATCATCGACTCCTCTGATAACTTCCTGCATATCGTCTGCCCTCCAGTTAGCAACATTTAGTCCACCTCCAAAGATACCATCCTTCAGCCCACAGGTCGGTGCACAGGTCCTGCTATTCCTTCCCACAGCTTATTAACATTCTCGTTGCACATGATACCGACACATAAGCTGATTTGATTTCAGCACGAATCACTAAACAAACGCTCTGCATATTTCAGCCTTTTCCTCAGTACTCTGACGTTACCAACTCTACGTTTAGCTGTGACATTTCCAATAATGTGACACTGCTTTACAATAAACAGGATTTATTTACCCTCAAATAAAGGTTTGTTTATCATACTAATGATACGGCATTTAAAAATGTCACTGCTGCGAGGTGTTTTATATCAATCATGATGATTTACTATTACACCTGATATTAAGGAGTAATTTAACACCAGCGTTTCACCTCTGACCACGCTCAGCATGCTCTCTCCTGTTTGGGCTCTCAGGTCCTACTTAGTGTATTTAAAACCCACGTATAAAAAAGGGCAGAGTACTTCTACGTGAAATATGACTTACAAAGCTGCCTTAGAGTTAGAGGAATGGTCTCTCTGACTGATGCTGATGGTTGTCCATTGGGCTTCACTTCAGCTAATTTGACTCAATGAACTCTGAAACATCTTTGTGTAGTTGGTGCTTTTTGAGGAACCTTCATTGTGTTTTGCACAGACTGTTAGTGGCTCTGTGTGTCTGCAGCCTATAAGGTTCAGAGGTTCAGTGCACAGAGGTTAACAGAGGTTATCGGCTAACACTAGCTTGCTAGTGTTTGTGCATAAATTTGGTGGCTGGGTTTCGCTTTTGGGAACACATTGCACATTGAACCTCTACGCAATGACTTTCAGTCACAAGGAGTTTGAATAGGTTTGGCACACGGAGGTTTGCTCTGACTCGGATTGACTGCAATCACTCACAGACAGATTGGTGAAGATTTACTAACAATAATGGTCACAGCAAATAACTGAGTTGTTGCAGGCTGGTCGCCATCTTCTAAGTAACCACATCGAAGGTGACTTGCACACTGTTGCATTAACTTTGGTTGTAGTGCAGTCTCCAACATCTGCTCTTCCTAGTGTTACTGTAGCAACAAGGACAGATGCTGGGACCGATTCTACATACAAGGCTTCTCTTACAAAGCAAGAAGTATTGTTCATATTATGGCAACAAAACCATCACCAAGAAACTACTGGGGGACATCATGGTGGCTACATCTATCTCCAGTAACACTGTGAGGAATCTTGGGGTCATTTTTGCCAGGATATGTCCTTCGATGCACATATCAAACAAATATGCAGGACTGCTTTCTTCCATTCATGCAACGTCTCTAAAATTAGAAACATCCTGTCTGAGTGATGCTGGAAAACTAGTTCATGTATTCATTACTTCTAAGATGGAATATTGTAATTCATTATTATCAGCTCACCCTAAGAGCTCGCTGAAACGCCTTCAGTTGATGCAAAATGCTCCAGCGAGAGTACTGACAGGGACTAGAAAGAGAGAGCATGTTTCTCCCATACTCACTTCTCTTCATTGGCTCCGTGATAAATTAAAATTAAAAATATCTCGTCACATACAAGGCCCTGAATAATCAGGCTCCATCTTATCTTTAAGACCTCATAGTGCTATATCACCATAATAGAGCACTTTGCTCTCAGACTCCTGCGTTACTTCTGGTTCCTAGAGAATTTAAGAGCAGAATGGGATGGAGACCCTTCAGCTTTCAGACCCTTCTTCCGTGAAACCAGCTCCCAAACTGGGAGCACGTTCCACAGAGGACAGGCCTGAAAGCTGAAGGGTCTCCCTTTCACAGAACCAGCTCCCAAACTGTCACTCCTGAGCACTTAGCTGCACAATCTCATACACACACACCTTCATACACCAAGGTTCTTTTTGCACATTTCTATTGCACTGTCTTGGGTCCACATCGTTGTCTTCTATGTAGTGTTGCACTGCCTTTGTTTTTTTGTTGTTGTTTTTTTGGAGGGGGAAGGGTTGCAATTTTTGCACATTGCACTTTATGCAGTCCTGTGTTGGTTGTCTGTTATATGTCATATGTAGCACCATGGTCGTGTAGGGATGTCATCTCATTTTACTGTGTACTGCACCACTGCACATGGTTGGAATGACGGACACTGTCTCTACTTTTAAGATTAATCAGAATGAAAGTTTTAAGCTTAAACAACTAATAAAGGTTACTTAGCTACTCTGTGACAAGCTTAGACTGAGTCTCTGCTGCAACTGAGCCTGGAAACACAGTTCAGGAAAATATGCAAAGGGAATTCATTTAACTCTGATATCCACTTGGTAAGATGCTTAACCCTCACAACTGCTTCAAGTGAACTCTGAATGTAGATTCTGATTACAGTCAATTATGTTCAAAGCAGTTTAGAAAGAGATCATTTAATGGCCAGTTTGAACAGGACTGATAATTACAGCAAATGAAACCTGTTTAGCGTTCAAGTGCTCATTTGAATATTGTTTCCTGACAGACTCAAAATGTAAATGTGAACCAATTCTTTAACCGATAGCTTTCTCACTGCTGGCTTTTCTCCAAATCCTCACACACTCACATTTTCACTGTAAAATCATCCCTGAAGGAAACCTTGTGAGCCAGAGTTGTTTTTCCCCTGATATCAGGCACTCTGTGCAAAACCTTCCAATAACCTTGGTTGCATTCTGCATCATCAGACAATTCAGACCTTTTGTCACCAGAGACTCAGCTTAGGCGTGTCTCTGTGGGTGCGCGTCAAAACACAATTACTAGATGAGTCTTCTAGAAAATGACGATCACCTGATTCATTTGACTTTGAGGGTTTCTTTTCTCCAACTAGCAGCAACCCGGCCAACTCCCTTCCTCACTCAGGGGAAAGTGATGTTCCCTCCCCAGTCAGAGCAACATTGATGTTCCATCAAAATCTGACGGCTCATTTCTTCAAAAAGTCTCCTCTTGCCTTCAGTTTCATGTACGCCTGTTCTGCTATCACTGAAAATACTGCTTCAGCTCATTCATTCTCTGGGTGCTTGTCACAGAGTTAAATCAGGAATACGTGCTTCTTACATCAAAGGTGAAAAAACAGTAAAACTGAATGCAAAGATTTTGCAGAACAGGAAGAGGAAACTCACCGGTGTTCCGGGGAGACCTGATTTTCCTGACGGTCCCGGTTCACCCGGCTTGCCCTGGGATACAAGTTAAAAAAACAAGAAGAAGAAAAAAAGATATAATGGAAAAAAACTGATGAGGAAGGGCAGTGAGAGAAACAGCTTGAGTGCCACTTTATGTCCCTATCTGTCAGCGTGACACCGTGCTGTCTCTTCTCTGCATCAGACAGCCATGCCAGTGACTGAAAATGACTCACCGGCTCTCCTCTTGGGCCTAAAAGTCCTTCTGGCCCTGGAGGTCCCCGAAGACCCTGTAAGAAGACAGCATTAGTACCCTGCATTCAAACTGGTTGAATGAATTTTATCGCATCTTTAGGCCAAAATGGGGGCCAGATGCTAAATATTAGCATCAGTGCAAAACCCTCCGTTCTGGAGTGAGCGGCATCTTTTCATCACTACAGTAAATGTGTACTGGCGGAAAGATGAAGATACTTATTTCTTTTATTGCTCGTATTATATACTGTATGTATTTTATTTTCTTCAGCTGTTTAACATTTACAATTTACAGCTGTTTATACCAATTTTTTTTTTAAAAGCTCTGATTGGTCCCCAACGTCGCTAAAGCAGTTAATATCAGCGCAAGTGAGTAATCAAAGGTGAACAGTGCCAGAGATTTAGGTCCATTCTATAAGGTGTCACTGGCTCCTCTATAACACACGGACATCAACAAACGCTGGATTTCGTTTTTTGAGATGCTCTGCCAGGACTTTACTACAGCCACATTCAGTTGTTGCCCATTTCTGGGTCTTTTGCCTTCAGTTGCTTTGTTGGGTTGAGATCAGATGACTGACTTTGAGAAACTCTTGTGTTGCTTTAGCAGTACGGGTCAATACATTACGAAGCTTTGTAAAATTACTTTGTGCAGCATTTGCCTGAATCTGAGCAGAGAGTGGAGATTAATCACATTCTGAAATACAGTGTGGACACGACAGTATCTACTGCTCACAGAAATATTGTTGCCGTTTTCTTGCCTGTTGGACAAGTCGGCCGTTACAGGCCTCTGATTTATGCAGAGCGGTTTATAATAAAGCAAGCTCAGAATTCATTTAGTGAAAAGCTTCCTCAGCCTCTTTTAGCATCCGCCTGCAGAGCCTGCATTTGATGGGAAAAACCACGCTGCATCGCCACGTTGTAGCCAAAGAACCGCAGGTGTAAACACCAGTTCTTACACTGGAGCATGCTTTCCAGATTCAAGTAGCATCACGTGTAGCATCAGGTCATTCATTTGTGACCTGGCAGTTTGAGCTGCACTCAGTCGACTGTGTTGCTCAATAGTGAAAGAAACATGCAAAGGGCTCATTTGATCTCCTTACGTAGCATTGCCTTACTGGACCGCAGCCTCTCCTGTAGGAGGCTGTTAAATGGGAATTGTTGTTGTTGTAGGTGAAAAATATATTCTTACTTCAGGAGACGTGAGCTGTGAGAACATTCTGTCTCATTGCCTCACAGCCAGAGGATCAGCTTGGTGAAAGAGGTTTTTGTGAAGTGCTACTGCACACCGTGCCACAAGAAAAATGGGGGCATAACAATCCTGCAGTTTCTGAGTGTATGTGCGAGTTTTCACTTTGACGAAGAGAGAAAAAACCCCCCAAAAAAACCAAAACAACTCTCACACAGTGTCAAAAGATAAAAACGGCACTGCCACGACTTGGCCGCAGTCGTTATAAAAGACATGATTAAAGATGCCGGTGATGGTGTGCCAGGAAGAAACTTTTTTATTATCTGCATTCCCTCAATCAATACATCTGCTTCCAGACAACATTAATGATCACAGTCAAGAGCTCAGCGACTGAGACAGAACGTGCTGGAGGATTTTGAAGGGGGTGACAAATGTTTACAGCAGGGGGGATATCAGAGAGCTGCAGTCGAGGCATTATCAGGGTTTATTTGGGGTTTTTTCATGTGTACATTTATTTCCTTTAAATGTATTGTCTGTTCCTCAGTGCGCCATAAGGGCTGAAAACTGAATATAATAAAAGCTGCATTTTTCCTTGTGGTGCCCCTTTCTGTATATATGTACAGTGCTTAATAAATGAATGAGAGCGTCATAAAAACAAGAAGAAATCTGTCAAACGTGTTTATATTGTTATTGTCATGATCTCTGGGTTTTGATTTTTCTGGAATCACTGTGTTTTCCTTTTCATGCTTGTGTGTTGTGTTCAGTTTTGCTTCCCCTGTCTTGTTATTCCTGATTTGTTCTTGTTCAGCTGTCTCCGCTTTCTTAATTACCTTCCTGTGTATTTACTGTGTCTGTCCTCCACTACCCTTTGTCACGTCCTCTCCTCTCGCAGCGTCTTCCTCGAGTTCCACGTTTTCGCAGCTTCTTCTTTGTTTGAGTTTGTGAATTATTGAGCTTTAGGACAGCAATACAACTGTCTTTTAGTTTATTCTTTGTCTCTGATTTCTGCAACCGTGTCCCACACGACCTGCCACACAGCTGTGTGACAGTTATTTATTAGGAGAGTAACTGAATTTACATCTTTACACCTGAGTTTGAGTCAGCACTCAGAAATTAATCAAGCATAACATTCATTCACTAAAAAATGTTCAGTTTAGGAATGCAAGTAAATTAATTGGCAAATTATTGGCAGTTTCGTCAAATAATAATAATATTTTGGGGTTTTTTTTGTAAAACAGTACATTTGAAAATTTCTAGAAAACTCATAAACGATAATGTTAAAGTTAAAAAACTGCACATACTGGTTGCTAATTCCCACTACTGTTAGTTTAGGGCAGCTGTGTGATAAACCTTAGCCTGAGTACTTCTCTAAAAAATGCATTAAGCACTTAAAGTAGAAAGGAAGGAAGCGAAATTTGATAAAAACCCTCCACATACCTCTTTCCCAGCTTTACCGTCACGTCCAGGTGATCCCGGCTTTCCATCTTCTCCCTGTGCCACATAACAAAAAACATCAACTAAACAAAGAGAGAATATGAAGGTTACATTACGATGACTCATAATGTAACCTTTGCTGCTTATAAGAATAACACAACACTGCAGACCAGAGAGCTTCCTGTAAGAATCTATATGATGCTTCCAGACTACGCTGAGACATTCTGCACTTGTAAAATCTACTTTCAATTTTAAGATTGAGTTTAATTTACATGGAGGTGATAATGAAGGGTAAGTCTCGTGTCTACGGCAACAATTCCTCTAATAAGCTGTCTGCAGAGTGGCTGCAGGGCGAGGAGGCTGCCTGCCTCGCTGTGACTCACTCAGACTTGTCTGTAATGAGCCATGCTATTGGTCACGGGGCTTTGACAGAATCCAGAAGAAAGCAGCAGGTGCGATGAGTTCAAAAAACAAAGGTGAGCCTCTGGGCTGGTGTCAGATATGAGGTGACGGTGCAGTGCGGCGAGCTAAACAGCGAACGTGGCTGTGTGCTATACCCTGCACCCCTGCTGTGAGTAAGGCTGTTGAGTAACTAAGTAACACTCCTCGCCAGTTTCACACTGCATGCGTTTGTGAGCAGTTGAGAAAGTGACGGTGCGGCAGTTTTCAAAGCCACCAACGACGACACTCGCGGCTACATTTGTTGTCCTTTGTCGCACCGTCACTGATTATATTTGCATGTTTTACTTGGTTTTTCTTGAGGGTAACATGAATGCAGCAAGTCTGCACAGACACCAAGATTATTTTGGGTAGTTGTTTCAGGACCCATCACGCTGTCTGGGAAACTGCACACCTCTTCAGGAAAAAAAATGCTGTCACAAAACATAAATAAAACTGCACTGGTGCAGATTTTCTGCTTTTTTGCACTGCCAGAATCTCAAAATGGTTTTAGCTCGCATTTTTAAGGTCAGCTGTTTATGCGCAACGTCTTGTTGCTGGAATCTCTCAGTATTCTTTAGTCGTGGCATTACAATAGTTGATATAGTCTGTAATGCGGTGGGTTATTTTACTTTGCTTTAGGAGTCTGATACTGCATGATAAAGGAAAAATAGCTATGTTTTAGTTAAACTGAGGGTTAGACTACCAGGCAAGCTCAAGATAGCCAGCGTTTCTTTGTGGTAACTGGCTGAAAGAAACCTTAAAGCCTCAGTAGGCGACAGTATTGCAACGGTGGTTATCAACTTCCTTACGTTTCATGTGTCAGTTATTCAGTTAAGTGGAAAAGATAATAAACAGGTATAGAGAAAATGAAAAATGTCTTCAGAATTATCCATCATGTCTCTATATGTTGCTCTCAAAAGCCAGATGTCTTTAAACTGGTATTTTGAAGTTTTCCTTTGGTCATTGGCTGCGTTTTAATCATTATGATTTGAGTCTTTGTACCTGACCATTCATTAACACTGACCTATAACTCCTTCTCTTTCTCCTGTAATGTCTCTAACATATTATTCTTGTTTAACAGCGCACCTCTCTGCTCAAATACATTAAAAGCAAACCAACCTTAGTTCCTGGAGCTCCAGGTTCTCCTCTGTGGCCTTTGAAGCCCTGGTTAGAAAGAGAAGGTGCAGCGAATCAGTCACAGCAATTTGCATATCACCAGGTTCTTCTATCAGATCTACTGCTGGCTACTTACAGGGAGTCCCCTGAGCCCTGAGTTTCCTGGGGGTCCAGTTTCACCTTGTTTGCCCTGAAAGGAAACGCCTTGAGTGAGCAAATGTGTATAAATAAATACAGACAATATCTTCCAGTTAGTGTTCAAACTTTTTATGCTCTGTGGGTCATTTCCATCAACTTACAGGTTCTCCTGGTTCACCTGGTCTGCCATCTTTTCCCATTTTGCCAGGCTGCCCCTGTGATAAAGGAAAACAATTATTTAAGGTCTGCAGCGCCAAAGACCCAAAGGCCCACTTATGGTTTTATATTGTTGCCTAAAATAATCACAGCATCCAGCAGGAACTGCATATTCATGATGCTTTACGTTCTAATGATTTTTCTTACTATCAAGCCAGGAAGCCCTGGTGGTCCCTGGATTCCTTTGAGACCCTCTTTGCCCTGGTGAAAACAAACACAAAAACGGGTCACCAACAAAAAAGAAATGATTAATAGCCATTATTACGGCACAGGACGGTGACCTACACGCTAGAGGGAAGCGGGTTGTACAATAATGACACATGGGTAATGGGCTCTCTGAGCAGAAAGTACACAGGGTGCTAACCGACCTTTTCTCCAGGGGGTCCTGGGGGGCCCGCAGGCCCAGGCAACCCATCGTTACCCTGAAGAGGAAGAGACGATGTCAGTGGAGGTCAATATTCACTTTTCACGTATTCTGACAATGTTGTAAACAAGGCTGAAACATCGACTTACAGGTGTACCCATTAATCCAGGAGGACCTGGATGACCAGGAGGCCCCGGGTGACCCTATTAAACAGATAATGGTCATTAAAATCGAGCTGAAGACTTTGCATTGGATGTTTCTTCAAACACAGCGAGAGGAAGGTTGGAAATGTCACAGTGGAAAAACACACCTTGTCCCCTTTGTCTCCGGGGTTTCCAGCAGGTCCTCGATCACCTTTTACACCCTGTGGTGACAAAAAGAGAAAAGCATTTGGTTGGAAAAACGTTAGGCTTGAGAAAATAAAGTTAAAAATATCTCCCTAACATCTGAATGATGTAAAAAAACAAAACAAAACTGATTGAAGCAGCTAACAAGTTTGGCAGTAAGTGAGCACACATGCCTTTCCTCCATCGGCTCCGGGGGCCCCTGGAGGTCCGGCTAGTCCTGGCGGGCCCTGCAGTGACACAGCAGACCATCAGTCTCTGTCCGAGCCAACAGTGGCGAGCACCGTCGCTGGTTGCTAATCGCTCACCGCTACCCCCCAGAGGAGGCCGAGCTAATGATGCAGACAGAGCCTCGCCATCCGTCACAGCAGGTGACGGATGGCGAGGCTCAGACCTCATGACTCACACAGGGCAGCAAACACACACTTTATAAAATGTGCTTAAATACATGCTTTTACATTATAATAGACTTTAGGCAAGAGAAGTGAAGTGAGGTCATTCACTTTAATTATGACATGTTAATAACTTTGACCCACTTGGTATCCATCTTCTCCATTTTTCCCAGCAGGTCCCTGTTGTCCTTTATCTCCTGGGATTCCTGGGAGTCCAGGTGGTCCCGGTGGTCCTGCAGGGCAGTCTGAGCAAAACTCCTAAAGATGGCACAGACACGCTGTCATCAAATGATCCACATATCAAATCATATCAAATAATGGCGTCTTACCTTTGGGTCAAAGTCTGGGGCTTTTCCCTGGGAGACAGAAAATAAATGAGTTAATGGAAACAAAGTAACATCAAGGGATCTGTGCACAAGCCAAAATTGTGTCCAAAAAAAGTATCACATATATATAGAATATAAACATCTTGCTCCAAAATGAATGCTGCGTTCTAGTGGACTCTCAAGATTTCCAACCTCAACTTTAAAACTAGATTCCAGAGTTTTATTCCCATTTCCCCGAGCTGCAGCCAGAAGCTGACCATTTACATTACTGAGACTCTAAGGTTGACTTTAATCTTTAACAAGAATAAAATGTAGCCTTATAAAGTTGGTAGAATGAACATGTTAGCAACTGATCATTCAGGAAACACAAAGCAGCATCCATTCAGCCGTGCATCTGTTTCCTGACAGTTATTTGGGTCCAGGTCGTGGGGGTTGCAGTCTAAGCAGAGGAGCCCAGGTCATGGCCTCCAGGTCTTCTGGTAAGATACTGAGGTGACGTCAAGGCAGAGAGGACACATAAGATGCCCAAACCACCCAAACTACTCTGAGCCCCTCCTCAATGACTAAGTTCCCTCATCCTTGCTGTACAGCTACACCTGAAAAACCTTCAGAGGAAGCTCGGTGACACCCCCACAATCAGTCACTGCAGTCAGCGTGTGGCCATCAAACAAGAGCTGGATGCAAACCAAGGTTTTAGACCGACGAGCAACAGGCCTGATGCTTTGTACTTACTTTGAAACCCCCATAGAAAAGCCCAAAGGACACTGCATGTAGTTTTCCAAACTCCCGAGCATGCTCAAACAGCAATCTGAGTAGTAATTTAGTCTCTCTCCAATATTGCTCTCATTTTATGTCTATTTTGTTTCATGTTAAAGTCTGAGAAACATATTTAGCTGCTAAGCTTAGGCCTTTTTAGAACCTTTTCATGAAAAAAAGCTGCGACCAACAAAAATTGCTCTGATAACTCACATGATCCTAGTGATAGTGACAGGACAAAGTGTTCTCATATCCCGCTTTATATTTAATGCATGCACTAAAACTAAGCAAACAGCTGGAGAAACAGAAGCTCTGATGTAGCCTGGTGTTCTCTCGCTGTGTGTACTTACAGGCTCTCCTGGTGAGCCCTTTTCTCCTGGCCTTCCTGGCAGACCCTACATTTGGAGAAAAAGCCACACATTACATTTTCTATCAGCTGAAGATCACAGGCATGCATCAGCATCCACCAAAACTGTGGTTCACTGCAGAGAGTTATACAAGTCAAGACAAGTGAAGCATAAATGAACTTATTTATGAGTAAATATTTCAGTGTTGGACTTACATTGTGACCTGCTGGGCCTTGAGGACCAGCGACACCTGGTGGACCCCTCAAACCCTTAAACCCAGAAATGCACGTTAAAGACGATACAATACTAGCATGGAGTTATTTAAAAAATGCTTCAGTAAATATTCACCACAGGTCCAGATGGTCCAGTTTGTCCTGGAGGTCCCTGTAAACAAGAGTCATGGTGAAGTTTGTGGCTAACGTTAAAGCAACATTGTAAATCTTCAGGATCTAGACGATGAGATGTTACATTTCCAGTAAAGTGTTACATATTTTGGCATTAGAGTTTATCTTTGGTGCTTGCAAGCAGAGAAAAGAAATTAAACAAAAATACGATGGGCATTAACAACACTCTGTCGCTAACTTAGACGGGTTACCAGTGATCTGAAGGTCAAAAGGATGACTGTGGCGTGGTGTACGTACCGTTTGTCCTACTTTGCCTTCTCCTGCAGGACCCCTGTCCCCTGGTAACCCAGGTTCTCCTCTTGACCCTGGTTGACCCTGGGACGAAAAGAAAAAGCTAAATTTATTTCACCCTCCAGCTGCCAGTATGTTTAGCTAAGGTTCTGGCGCACTGCATTCAGCAATGATTGCCAAACCCAGAAATACAACTTTTTTCTGAGTGACTGGGGGAAAAATGAATAAAACAAATACAATCTAAGACATTTCTGTAGTCAGAAGAGAAAACGTCTCGGTGATGAGGGTGAGCAGTTTGACACCATAAATCCACCAAATGCCCCTTCCCAGCCTCACGCGTGCTGAAACTTTCACATCAAGCTCTTCACAACAAAGAGGCAGTCATAATCAGAGCGACGGTCACAGAGCAGTGGACACGGGAATTGCTTTTGTTGCTTTCTACAAAGATGAATTGTTTTTTTCCTCATTCGGGCAACAACAACTAAAAAAAAGGACGTTTTTCCACATCAACAAAAGAGCACCTGTGCATGATAAACCGGAGCAGCTGAGGAGACCTAGAAAACTCTTACAAACTTCTGAAATGACATTACCTTCAGCCCTGGGGGTCCTTGGATTCCCTGTGGCCCCGGGTCTCCCTGTAATACCACAAATAAAATTGGTTATTAACCAAAATATTGCAATTAAACATCTTTGAATAAATCATTTATGGTCCACAAAGAGCTCCTATTCTTCATGCACGTGACTGTATCGAGGCCTCAGGGCCGCACCTGGCAGCTGTAAAAGAAGTAAAAAGAAAAAAAGGGGGAGTGAAAACTGCTGTGAGGCAAATCCGTTGTGCCCCTCTGCTGTTTTAATGTTATATGTCTTAACAATGTCCTTCCTGTTTGCTCTGCCCCGTCAGCAAGACGGCCACATGTTTGGATCACGGTGAAAAATGATGAAGACACGTGTTGAGCTCCAGCACAAAATGTGCCTACTCAGGCTTGTTTTCTGCCTCATACAAGTGCTCATATTACGCTGCGGTTCAACAGGCAAGGAGATGTTTACAAGCAGAACACATGTGGAAATACAAAAGACTGTTCTGAGGCACAGTCACACGGGAGAGGTAATCCTAACCTCGATAAGCATACATTTCTGTTGTTAAAATGCAGATAGACTTCATAAGATTTGCCAAGTGTCAAATAAAAAGAGAAAATAATATGGTTTGGCAGTGTTCACCAGGATAATTCTCCCAGACTTTAAAGCAGCTGAAGGTAAACTGCTTAGGAATAACAAATAGGAAAAATGAATAAAAATTCTATGCAAAATTCCTTAAAACTGCAGTTCTTCTAAAGGCCACTTGAGGTTGGCTGCAAAAGTGAGTCAGCCTCCAACGTTCAAATACCAACTTCAGCCTTGAAAACTTGTTTACAAGCCAGTCATGCACGTCTTTAGAGGTGTAGCCAGTAGCAGTCGGCTACACCTCTTGTCTGTGTTTGTGTCTTCTGACCATTTCATTTGAATTATTGGAAAAATATTATGGATGCTATGTAATAAAGCCCTTACACAGAGCCTGTGCTCTAATTTTAGGTGTTTTTTGTTTTTGTTTGTCCTCTTTCTAACTTGTGTTAGCTGGCTCCATGGTGTAGCCTTTGACAGTATAAGAGATGGATACAGCTGCCATGGTGATGGAGATGAAAAAATCTTAATGTGATACAGAAGGGCTGAAATCCAGACAAGTTGATCTATTCTAATCATAATTGTGGCACTGTCCTATAATATGATATTGTATTAAATGACTTTAAATATCATTATATTTGTAGGATGAACTACGGTAAACATTCAGTAAATAACATAGCTGTGCCTTACATTTTGTCCATCTTTCCCCTTCCCTGGTAGTCCAGGAGGTCCAGGCAAACCAGGCTCTCCATGTGGTCCTGCGAGACCTTGTTGTCCTGGTTTTCCAGGTTCCCCCTAAAATAAATAATGGAATAAAAAGATTCTGCTTTTGTCTCTCAAGTCAGCAAAGCAGATGCCTCAGATACTTTTTTTTTCTGTTGCTCTGGATTCTGAAAGAGGTCAAATTCAATTCTATGTATGATCATTTATTATTTTAAATCTCAGTCTTATAATTATTATACACCTTGTCCTGCATATTAAAACTGCAGAGAGAGTACAAAGAGCTCTGAATTGCTACTCCTACATGTAGCTGCTGCAGCAGGATTCAAATGAATTCACAAACTGAAACAATGATGGAGGACATACAAGGTCACTCTTTTTCTCAGCAGTCTGTTTCTCTGCCAATACCAGTCTCAGCAAAGTCCTGATCCTGTCAAATCACACCCACCAAATACACTCATGGATTTTAAACATAAGTGACTGACCTTGTCTCCTCTTTGTCCAGCTGGACCTGGAGGCCCAATAATTCCCGGTATGCCCTAAAACATAAAGATAATTCTTAGCTTAATTTAATAATGTGTAGTGTAAAGTCATAGGAAGCACTTGCAACAGACATAAATGATCAAAAAGAAAAGACTAACCACACTTCCTGGTAGTCCACGGGGACCCTGAAGGCCAGCTACGCCAGGTGGACCCTGGTAGAAACACAGAGGTCATCGTCATCCTCTATCATACAGAAAACGTAGCGCTTGGTGTTAAAAAGTGAATCCTGTTAGATGGAACTACTTACTGGGTCTCCAACACGCCCGGTCTCTCCAGTGAGTCCAGTCTCACCCTTTGGGCCCTGGAAGCAAAGCAGCTAATCAGAGATATTCCAGTCGGAATGACTGTAGCTTAAAACGAGTGAGGAGATAACAAGCTTTGTACCGGTAGTCCAGGTGGTCCCTTAAAACCTTGCTCACCAGGTAGTCCTCTTGGACCCTACAGAGAAGATGCATTAATTTAAAAATATATTAAAACATTTCTCTTAAAGCGTTAAAAGGGCTACTCTAAAAACGAATGAAGAATAGTGATGATCCTAGATGAAGACTTAAGACTTACTGTCATATGCTGCCTTAAGAATATGAGTCTGTTAATTCCAGCACATAATTCATGTTGCCTATTTAATGCTAAATATACCAGTGCACTCTGTTCTGCTGCACCTAATATACAATATATCAGCAAAGCAGAGAGAACAGAGATTCAGGGCACTGCATGACAGTGTCAAATATTTAATTTACTTAGCCAATTAAGAGAAGTCTCGGGAGCTCTCTCACTGTAACAGGACATCCTCGCTGCAGCAACGTCAAATCTCTACTGGCACCTAGTGGGATCCTGAGCGTATTGCTGGTTGAAGCTTGGTTATGTAAAAAGAGGAAGTGAAAACTAAACTCACCATCTCTCCTGGTTTCCCTTGTTCCCCTTTCTCTCCTTTCTCTCCAGGTCTCCCCTTAAGGTAAAAACAAGCAATGAAATAAATGGCAAAAATGCAGAAGATGAGAAGAGTAAGAACAGTGTTTATACTGATCAGGCATTATGACCACCTGCCTAATGTTGTGTCTTTCCCCCCTTTTTTCTGCCAAAACAGACCTCGCTGAGGCATGGACTCTACTAGACCCCTGAACATGTGCTGAAGGTGTGATGAGGTATTTGTTACCAAGATGTCACCAACAAATACTTTAAGTTGTGTAAGTTGTGAGGTAGCATCTCCATGAATCAGCCTTATTTATCCAGGACATCCAACAGATGCTCGGCTGAACTGAGTTCTGGGGAATTTGAAGGTCAAGTCGATGCTTCAAAGTCATTGTTGTGCTCCTGGAACCATTCCTAAACCAGTTTTGCTTTGTGGCAACAAACAGGACAGTCCATGGCCCTGTCACTGCTTCACCACTGTTCCTTCCTTGAACCACATTTGATAGACACTGACCACTGCAGACCAGGAACACCCCACAAGAGCTGCAGTTATGGAGACGCTCTGACACAGTCGTCATAATCTGGCCCTCGTCACACTCGCTCAAATCCTTACACTTGCCCATTTTCCCTTTTTCTAAAATGTTCACTTGGTTCCTAATGTATCCCACCCACTAATAGAAGCCACGATGAAGAGATAATCAGTGTTATCTGCCTCACCTGTCAGGTGTCGAATGTTCTGTCTGATCGGTGGTATATAATATGTAAACATGTTTATTTATTTATTTTAAATCAAGCAAATTGAAAGAAAGAAACAAAAAAACAGCCATTCTTCACGGATTTGATTCTGGAGTTTGTGAAATAGAAGAAGCGTACTCACAGGTTCACCAGGCTCAGGAATGACGTTTGCAACCTGTGAAGAAGAAAGCAGGTGACATGTCACCACATCTGCACTCTATTACAGTTAATGCGCACACAAACAGCAGAAATATTACTCACATTTCCCGGAATGCCCGGCGGTCCCATAGCTCCCACTTCACCCTGAGGCAGGAGACAATATGTTCAGAGTCTGGATGCTAATTACCTTATTACAGCTAATACTGCAGGACGACCATTAGTGAGACAAATGCAGCAGCGTTCCTCCTATTCCTTCACTTTATTAAGGTGTCCAAAATATAAAAGTGGTTCCGGATTTTTGTTTTTTACCTTGTCGCCTTTTTCACCTTTTGGCCCAACTGGTCCTGTCTGTCCTCTCTCTCCCTATGGAAAACAAAATATTCATTTTTTAAAACAGATCTCAGATATTCATCCATCCATTCGCTTCCGCTTATCCTTTTCAGGGTCGCGGAGGGCGCTGGAGCCTATCCCAGCTGTCATAGGGCATATTAATGCATATTAATACAGGGAAGTAAGAACTTTATAATTGGAAAGTCAGTCGGTCTCAAAATGGCATCTGGGAACAACCAACGGGCCCCAAGGGTTCCCAGGAGGTCACCCAGTCCAATTAGGGACATTCATTTTACTGGAGCTGACTTTAATAGAAATGGTTACATAATGTACAAAAGTGAGGTAAGGACAGTGCCCCTTGTTTGCAGAAGTAAATCAGAGATATAGCTGTGAATGACTGTGAAAGCTTTGAGAAGCTTACCGGCACGCCTCGGTCACCTCGTGCTCCAGCAGTACCTAGCTGTCCAGGAGCACCAGCTTCCCCCTGGAAAAAAAATTAAACATTTCAAAAAATATGCCAAAATAAAATGTATCCCATAAAATCCAAATGCCAAATAAACAAAAACGAAGGCAACTGTGAGCTCACTCTCTCCCCTGGAGGTCCTCTTGGTCCAGGAGGCCCTTCGTCGCCCTGCAGAGAAAACGCACTTGTTAACATGGCGGTTTTCTGAATAAATAACACAACAAGCACAAGCTCAGTGTATTTCTGGGTGAGGTTAATCACGTCACCTTGGGTCCAGGCTTGCCAGGAAAACCATCTGCTCCACGCTCGCCCCTGAGCCCCTTTAGAGACACAAGATTATAATTTAGATGTCATACTTGCAAAACTCGTCCCAGCCAAAAGCATTTTCCAGGCATATCACCAGCCCCGTGGCACCAATGAGCCCACTGTTTACCAACCAAAACATATTTTTTAAAGTTTGCTTGTGGTTTCTGTGCAACTTTTCTTTTATGAGGAAGCAGAGTTCGGATGAGCAGCCTGGAGCTCGCCTCCAAAGTTGCCCAACAGCCACAACACACACAACTCTGCACAGAGTCTCACTCCATGTGAAGAATCTCCCAATCAAATGTACCAAAGCCCTGAGATTTGCAGCAACGGTAAAAAGAGAAGAAAATACTTGTTTTCTGAGGTTTTGTGATTTTGGATTTGTTTTGCTTTGTCATTTTATCTTTTCTCATCCATGCGGACACTGCAAAGACGTAAGATTTAACTAAATTTATGAATATGGCTTCTTTAATTGATAAGTGTCCCAACACACGTAGCTGTAGCTTGTAGCTATCTGCCTGGCCTCATCTTTGCTAATTCAGTTCCACTGTGTTTCTGCTGTTGGAGAGTTTGCAATGTAATGTAATTATCTGGCAAATGACATGATACAGCTCATCCAAGAAGCTTGTGCTTCAGATGTGGTGAGAGAAATTACAGTATTTTATTAGCCTGTAGCTTAGCGCTAATTAACAGAATGTGCTAAATAATACACCCATATATTTATGGATGGAGTGTGGTTGGTTAGCATCGTTCAACTGCTTGTTAATGCAAATATCAAACCAGCCAATAACCTGGAAGCACCTCACTGCATTAAGCCATGTAGTCAAGACAACCTGCTGAAGTTTAAACTGAGCATCAGAATGGGGAAGAAAGGTGATTCAAGCAACTGTGAACGTGGCCTGGTTATTGGTGCCAGATGGGCTGGTCGGAGTATTTCAGACACTGCTGATCTACTGGGATTTGCCCACACAACCATCTGCATGGTTTACAAAGAATGATCAAAAAAAGAAAAATATCCAGTGAGCAACAGTTGTCTTGTTTAAAATATCTTCTTGTTGTCAGAGCAGAATCGCCAGATTGCTTTGAGTTAATGGAATAGAATGGAAATAACCTTTATGTGTTCCAGGAGCAAAGTGATAGCCATGTGCAGCATACAGATTCACACAAACGTAACGAATATAACATAAAAAACAATAAATAAGAGTGTATGGGGCAAATTTAGAGTGCTGTACAGTTATTAAAAATAACACATTCAGATTCAAAGACATGTTGAGTAGGATAATTTACAAAAAGATGTACAAAAAGTGCTGTAAATGTAATTCAAATAACCAATTATTACAACTAAGGTATCAGAGAAGAGAATCTCTGAACGCACAACATGTCAAACCTTTGGTGCAGAAGGATTAAAGCAGCAGGAGACCAGTCCTGTCAGCTAAGAACAGGAAACTACAGTTCACACAGGCTCACCAAACTAGATCACAGAGGATTGTGAAAACGTTACCTGATCTAATGAGTCTGAATTTCTGCCGTGACATTCGGATGGTAGGGTCAGAATTTGGTATAAAAACATGGAAGTGTAAATCTACCTTCTATCCACTGCCTTCTTCAAAATATGCCACAAGGAATTAAAGCTATTCTGACATCAAAAGATGGTGCACATGGTACTAGCTGTGTCACTTTTAAGTCCAAAAGGCCAGTATGACTGTTACCACCTGCAAAAGCTGCTTAGCTATCGCAGCCCAGTCACAAAGCTTTCAGTGCACATATTTGTGCTGTTGTTAATGCCGGTGGTTTTGAGCTTGGACTTCAGTCAGCAAACTGTTAATGACTTTTTAAAGTGTTGACGACTGTACACCTCTGCACTCGGTGAACCCAGCTGTGGACCCTAAATGCTTCCACTTTGCAATACCACTTACAGCTGAGCGATGGTGGGCTCGTCTTACAGCATCGTACTCAAATTCAACAAGCTCCTTAGAACCATATATTCTTTCACAAATGTTTGCAAAGGCAGACTCCATTACTGCATGCATGGCTTGACTTTATACACCTGTGCCAATGCGACTGGAAACACCTGA